>NC_135738.1:49290000-49576317 GCF_041903045.1 Epinephelus lanceolatus
TTGTTTAAAATGTTGGGACACTTCTTTAGCCTTAGTTTGGTAATCATCTTCTTCACTGCATATTCTTCTCAATCTTACAAACTGACCATAAGGGATGTTGCTAATAATATGGTCAGGAACAAAAGTAGTAGAATGCAAGGTAGTATTTCTGTCAGTTTTCTTACAATAAATAGATGTCTCTAGGTTTTTATTGTAATGAATGAATGAATGAATGAATGAAATTTTATTTTTGTGTCTGGCTGCCCAAGACAGCCCATCCCTCATGGGATTATTCAGATACATTTTAAACAAAACATTTTCCAGTGCCATCACGCCAACATAGAACAGTAAACATGACATATATGCATATTGTAATTAATAGTTATAGAAAGTTATCCAAAGGTCCAAAAAGTAAATTTTTTCTTGACTGTATTCCACAGTGAAATGCATGGTGGGATAAATGCTATTTATATAGTCACTAAATGCCTTAAGTTTATTCTCAGTACCTGTAAACCCCATGAGGATGTCATCAGTGTACCTTCTAAAAAACAAGATGTTCTTAGCAAAGGGGTTGCTGTTAAATATATATCTGTCTTCCCATAAACCATGAATAAATATGCATAGTTAGGAGCAAATGGTGACCCCATCCTTGTTGCTTGAGATTGCAGGTAACACTTTTTGTCAAACATGAAGTAATTAGATTTTAGAGTGATCTTAGTAAGTGACACAAGCAATTCCACTGGAACCGTATCTTTCCTGGGTTCAAGATAAAAATTCTTAGCTTCTAATCCATCCACCTTGTGGAAAATTAGGATACAAACTCTCCACATCAAAAGATACCAAAAAAGAGTTGTCAGGCAAAATGATGTCCGTCACCAGTTTTAAAAAATATCTAGTGTCTGCCACATATGATGGTAATGTCTTTGCAATGTCTTTAATGAAATGGTCCACAAATTGGCTTAAAGGCTCTGACAGTGAGTTGTTACTTGCCAGGTCAGGGTACCTTCAGGCAGTTCGTTTTTTGTTTTAAACCAAAAACGAAAAAACAGAAATACCATGGTTTTCCCGTTTTTTTTCAAAATGAAAAAATGAAAAAACTGAGCCGTTTTTCCGTTTTTGTTGTCAGAATCAAAAAACGAAAAACGACAAAACCAAATTCAAATAACAGCCCGATTTTGTTTTTTGCAGATGCATTTTTTCATTTATTGTTTTGGACAAAAAGTAGAACTGCGGTGACATCAGAGGCGGAAGTAACTTCAAAATAAAAGACAGGAAGATAAGATTGCCTATAAAACTTATAAATACCCTACAAAACTTTCCCATGTATCTTTTATTTCCACTTACACCTGATGTTTTGCGCATTTTGAAAAGCTGCCTGCCATTGCTGTGAGGAACTTTTTATTCATAAAAATAGAAATAAAATGTTATGATCGCAAATTTGTTGTTCAACCATAACGTTGCTGTTCAGAGGGAAATCGTCATGCATATTGTTCCCATGAAGGACGTATAGGGATTACCTCAAAGATTGTGTTTTAATCTTTCGCCAAATTGTTTGCAATAAAGTAATCGAGGATATAATAAATTATTGTGTGTGCCACGTTGTTACTGTTAACACAGGTTTTCTCCATAACGCATCATTGTGTCAGTGAAGTGTCAAGCTGATGTTTGTCCTTTTTACCAGCAGATGGTAGTAGGCCTATGGATTTATTTGCTGTCAGTGAAAGCCTGGTTTTCTCTTAGTTTCTGTTGGATTATACAGACCTGCAATTCTTCAGGTTATTGATACGGACAATTCAAATTATATGCAGCATATATTTACTTGTATTCTTTTATATTGTTGTATCACATAGGTCTATGCATTGTTGGTAGAGATGGGCAGCATTTTAATTACATGTATTTAAAATGTTTTATCACCTACTATGACAATAGAAATGTCATACAAAAATGCATCCTGTGCCTTTTTTCAAAATCTGATTATCATCGAATAAAATAATCAATGATTAATCCATTATTTTTTAAAAAATATATATGTTAGTGGCAGCCCTAACTGTATGCAACACATCTGATTCATATTATTTTAACCTGTTCGTGTTTCTTGCAATGTCCCTCGAAAATAAACTAATAAATACATGAATACAAACACCTTAGCTACTATTGAACATTTGAATGTGATGAGGAACATTTAATGTTCATATGAAGGCAAGTGAAGGAGCTGCTATGTTACATTCTAATAACCTTTCCTATTTTAATTTAAACTTTTTATGTCAACCTCCCAATGAGGTGCAGTTTCCTCATTGCTGCCCTTTGCATTGAGGCCCTCCAGACTGGACCGCTAGGGACCGCTTCGTCTTTGGTTTGCAGTCCGTCAACCACCAGTAGAACAAGGAAGAAGCCGCCGAAAAACAAGGAAGAAGCCGCCGAAAAACAACTCACCTGATTTAGACAATTTTTGAACCCACCTCTTAAAAGAATCAGAACAGGAATTGTTAAAATTCAAACAATGCCTGAACCTAGTGCTTTTTTTTTTTTTTTTTTTTTTTTTAAATCGATTCACATGAAAATCGCGATGCTTTTCTTTGACGATTCCGAATCGGTTCATTAATCCAAAGAATCGATTAAAAAAAAAAAACAAAACACTAGGATCGGGCATCGTTTGAATTTTAACGATTCCTGTTCTGATTCTTTTAAGAGGTGAGTTCAAAATGTTTGCATTGTCTAAATGAGGTGAGTTGTTTTTCGGTGGCTTCTTCGTTGTTTTTCGGTGGCTGTTTCTTCCTTGTTTTACTGGCGGTCGACAGACTGCAAACCAAAGACGAAGCATGGATCAAAATTGTTTACAAACTGTTTAGGGGAATCGAAATTAAAACTTCTTAATGATTCTAATGAATCTGAAATGTTAGAACAGGTTCAGTTCGATTCTCGATGCCCAACCCTAAGCAGCACTTTTAATTTATTTTTTGATAACTTGAATCTATTATTCTTGAAGTCACTGAGAATTCAGTTTTCATTTGTGCAAGTTAAGCATGAATAAATGTTATCTTTTGTCTTAAGTTTGCCTTTGTATGTTTGATTATTGCAATCAGTTGATTTGACTTTTTCAAATATAAAAATGACATAATTTTGTACATACTTTACTCTGCTTTCATGCCATAATTTTCCACACTCACACTGTCTCTCTTCGTGCACAGCAGACTGGAGTAAAAATTAAACACCCTTATGTACTGAAAGATTCACATCCCTAGTCATCACGGCTTGGGCAGGATAAAGATGGGGCCACCGTGCAGTATGTGCTGCTCCTGAGAATCACCGGTCCAAACCTCCCGGCGGGCACGTCCCCGGCAACGCTGAGCACAGCGAGAGTCTCCTTACCGTTTCATTTTTAATTCCAGCCAGGACAAAACAGGAGGTTTTTTTTCTTGTGTTCACTAAAAAGTAAAGATTTGTTATCAAACTGCTTGTGGTCCCCACTTTACGCATGTTGTGGTCAACACAAGCCTGGCCTTAATACTAGTAACTTTAACTGGTACACACTACATTTTGAATCCATCATTACTGTGCTACTTCAATATTATTCAGTCTGGATCATTAGATTAGTTATATTCAAAGAACAAACAAACAAACAAAAACAAACTGAGGAGCGTAAGGGTGACAATGCTGCTAGCATCATTCTATAGGACTATTTAAACAAATACAACACAGACATCAATACAGTTGCTTGATTTTATGGACTTGCAATCACATCCAGGTCATAAATGATAACATAGTTGTACTTTTTAATCCCAGTTTTCATGAAGTGGATATTTGTCGAGGCTCACTGTTGCAAGACTATGTTATGCCAGTACAGGTCAGGCCCAGCAGTAAGGAGGACCACCTTACACTCCGTCCATAGCAGTCCAGTCTGGAGGGCCTCAATGAACAGGGCAGTGATGAGGAAACTGCACCTCATTGGGAGGTTGACATAAAAAAAAAAAAAGAAAAGAAATAGGAAAGGTTATTAGAACGTGACATAGCAGCTCCTTCACTTGCCTTCATATCAACATTAAAGGTTCCTCATCACATTCTAATGTTCAATAGTAGCTAAGGTGTTTATTCATGTATTTATTAGTTTATTTGTAAGGGACATTGCAAGAAACACTAACAGGTTAAAATAATATGAATCAGATGTGTTGCATACAGTTAGGGCTGCCACTAACTTATATATTTTCAAAAAATAATGGATTAATCATTGATTATTTTATTCGATTAATCAGATTTTGAAAAAAGGCACAGGATGTATTTTTGTATGACATTTCTATTGTCATAGTAGGTGATAAAACATTTTAAATACATGTAATTAAAATGCTGCCCATCTCTACCAACAATGCATAGGCCTATGTGATACAACAATATAAAAGAATACAAGTAAATATATGCTGCATATAATTTGAATTGTCCGTATCAATAACTTGAGGAATTGCAGGTCTGTATAATCCAACAGAAACTAAGAGAAAACCAGGCTTTCATTGACAGCAAATAAATCCATAGGCCTACTGCCATCTGCTGGTACAAAGGACAAACATCAGCTTGACACTTCACTGACACAACGATGCGTTATGGAGAAAACCTGTGTTAACAGTAACAACGTGGCACACACAATAATTTATTATATCCTCGATTACTTTATTGCAAACAATTTGAATATTAAAACACAATCTTTGAGGGAATCCCTATACGTCCTTCATGGGAACAATATGCATGACGATTTCCCTCTGAACAGCAACGATGTGGTTGAACAACAAATTTGCGATCATAACATTTTATTTCTATTTTTAAGAATAAAAAGTTCCTCACAGCAATGGCAGGCAGCTTTTCAAAATGCGCAAAACATCAGGTGTAAGTGGAAATAAAAGATAGCCTACATGCGAAAGTTTTATAGGATATTTATAAGTTTTAGGCAAGCTTATCTTCCTGTCTTTTATTTTGAAGTTACTTCCGCCTCTGATGTCACCGCAGTTCTACTTTTTGTCCAAAACAATAAATGAAAAAATGAATCTGCAAAAAACCAAAATCGGGCTGTTATTTGAATTTGGTTTTGTCGTTTTTTGTTTTTTGATTCTGACAACAAAAACGGAAAAACGGCTCCGTTTTTTCATTTTTTCGTTTTAAACCAAAAAGGAAAAAACAGGAAACCATGGTATTTCCGTTTTTTCGCCTGACGGTACCCTGACCTTGCCACCATCGGTCGTTTGTGTTTTGTATTACCACAGCCCCTCCTTTATCAGTGGGTTTAATCACAATTTTAGGATTATCTCACAGTTTGTTTACATTCAACAACCTCTTCAATATCTTTTTCCACTACTTTACTAAATGTAGCAAGTGCGGGGTTGCTGCATTTGCCAGGAGGCATGAAATTAAATTTTTCTTAAATTTGCTCAAGGATTCAATTGCTCCCTGGATTGCTACATCCAACTCATTGTGAAAAAAAAAGCTGTCTGAAAAATTTATAGGATTCAACTTCCAATTTGAATGCATTTACTTTTTTAGTAGGGACAATGGATAGTCCGCGACTCAAGACTTTTGATTGAGGGGGGTCAGTGTATAATCAGAGATGTTAATTACCGAGTGTGCCAGCTCCGTGTCACCATCCCTCTGGTGGGATTGGGGTCTCCTCTGTCCCCTTATGTTTTTTTCTTTGTGGACAGTTCCTTTTCGTTTTCAGGAGAAGCTCCCAGCGTTGTCCTGGACGTACATGCTCCTAGTGTCCTCCAGGTGCGCATCTACATCTTGGCCTCTGGCTCTGTTGTGCACAGGTTTCCAAATGGGTGTCCAGTTGTAAACTGATCCTCCTCTGTAATCCTTTGCATCTCATTCATATTTCTTTATTTAATTAGGGTTCTAACCCCGAAGGGGTAGAACCCTTCTAAGATTGTACCGGTTTATTATTATTATTAGGGTTCTAACCCCGAAGGGGTAGAACCCTTCTAAAATTGTACCGGTTTATTATTATTAGGGTTCTAACCCCAAAGGGGTAGAACCCTTCTAAGATTGTACTGGTTTATTATTATTATTATTATTATTATTTTTATTATTATTATTAGGGTTCTAACCCTGAAGGGGTAGAACCCTTCTAAGATTGTACCGGTTTATTATTAGGGTTCTAACCCCGAAGGGGTAGAACCCTTCTAAGATTGTAGCGGTTTATTATTATTATTATTATTATTATTATTATTATTTTTTGTTGTCTGCCGCTTGAGCTCAAATTCCCGTGAGCTGGAATGAGCCAGAAACCTGAAACTTGGCCCAATGATTGGAAATGATGTGCATCAACTTTTATTAAAATATGAGCCCAGTTGGCCACATGGTGGCGCTGTAATTAAGGCTTAAAAATGACTTTTTTGGGAGGCCACGCCCCTCACACCATAAGTCTGATTGACTTGAAATTTGACACACAGGTCCAGCTCAATGTGCTCTACAAAAAAGCCTCTGGGACCACTAAGCTCCGTCTGACTAGATTTTTTGCTAATTTGCATAATTTGAAAAACAGTAAAGTGACATAAACTTTTACAATTTTGACTCCATCAACACCAAATTTGGTACACGGCTTTGGGGGATGACAAGACACATTTCTATTATAAATGAGCCAGATTGGTACAAAAACATGGCCGCCACGGACCAATGAATCTTTGCTGTGGGCGGAGCTTAGAATTGATTGGCCATAACTCCCACACCCTTTGACCTATCATCACCAAACTTGGTGGGTAGATCCACAATGAGACTTGGAAGCTGCCTACCAAAGCATTTTGAGCTCAGCCTATAGGGGGCGCTATAAATGCCACACATCTGTATCTCAAAGACCATTGGATGGAATTTCACCAAATTTGGTATGCATGCTCTAGCGGTGGCTATTAACTCATATCTTGAGTGCCATGTTGATAGGTGAAAGTGGGCGTGGCCTATTCATCATTAACCATCATAATTTGCGTTTTATTAATTTATGACCAGCTGGAAGGACCTAGGGACATGAAACGTGGTACATGGACTATAAATGACATCCAAATACTGCTCAAAAAAATTTGGTCCCAATCGGCCTTATGGGGGCGCTATAACATAGAGTGTAAAGCTTGAAAGGCTCTGCCCGCCGCACCACAAGTGCTATTGACTTGAAATTTTACACACACATCCTCCTGATAGTCCTCTACAACAAAGCCTCTTGCACCATGAATGCCGCCCTTACAGAATTTTTGCTAATTTTAATAATGTTAAAAACAGTAAAATGAATAAGCTTTTGAAATATTTGTGCTATCAACACCAAACTTGGTATGAGGCATCGGGGGACCGAGACACTCATTTCTATTATAAATGAGCAAGATTGGACGAAAAACACGGCTGCCGTCAAGCAAAGTGTCCTTGGAAAGGGCGGGGCTTAGCGAATATCGGCTGTAAAATGTTAACCGTTTTTCCGATCGTCACAAAACTGAGTAAATATCATCAGAAGGGGACCAAGAACACACCCAAAAAAAGATTTTGAGATTAGCACATAGGGGGCGCCACCGCCAAACCGTTTTCTCCATTGAAAATGAATTACGGAATCTTCAAAAATCACAAAATTTCAAACGGTAACTACGGATTCATACTTTCAGCTAGAAACTCCATTCAAACTGGAAAATATTCAGCAATTCCTTGACTTTTTGCATATGATTAAACTTTTCAATCCCATTCAAACTTTCCAAAATATTCAGCGTTTTCTGAAACTTGGTTATAATGCAAGTCAATGAGAAAATCCTTCAAACTCACTCATCTTCACCCACACTTCACGAACTCATACATTCACGTAGAAACTCCATTCCAACTCTGAAATGTTGACATTGCCATCGACTTTCAGTGACTGATTCATATTTTCCATATCTCTTTTAGTTTTTCTACACCAGCTGTTTAAAAATCATGAAATTTTCAGCCCTTCTCAGAATTTATAATGGGTGTGTATTGCGTGGAATGTTGAGAGTTAGAGTGGGTGATGTCATCGCTAGAGTGAACAGCACCTCTGAAATCATCAAGAAATTTTCTCTTAAACTCGCTGGTGCGGCCACATCGTTCACTCTACATACACAAATTGTACACCAAATTGTAGGAAAAGCCGTTCCGGTCGCAGAGGTGCGACCGCTGAAGAAAATGGATTTAGGGTTTTGGCTGCAGGTGGTCTAAAAGGACAACAAGTCCAACCAACTGCCCCATTCACTCCCATGTTAAGTGAGAGCCCAAATTTCTGGAAGAAAGCAGACCATTCCACTTATGTCCATCATGGCTCTGGCCTCATTTTTCACACCACAGAAATGAAATTTACACCTTTGTGATCCGCATCCTGTCCTCTCGCTCACGGTGTGCTTTTTGTAGCTGTAGCACTTACGGTTTTTCATTAAACAGTTGGAGTTTGAGAGGAACTTTTGGCTCAGTTTCTGCCTTTTCTTGGTGTATTTAAATTTGACTGTGCCATTGCCAACTGGTGATTGGCTGAATCAACTCCAGCCGTTCGGCCAATCGTCTGTGTGTCACAGCACAGTCAAATTTGAATATTTCAGCAACCTGACTTCTTTGCAGTTAAAGCCTCATCATACAGAGGTAATTACATATGTGTCAGTCTGCCTGTCTGGGTCTGTCTGTCTCTGTCTTTCTGTGTCCATCTTGGACATTTTAGACTGCAGTCTTTTTTAGCTGTTAAGTTAAGCTGTTTTTTCTATCTGTAAGTGGACATACACACAGACAGACAAACAGACTCACACATACACAAACGCGCGACAGCACGTGAACATACACACATTCAGGCATGCACACACACACAGACACACAGTGATACATTTACTGCTATTAATAATTAGCATATTGCTATGGGGATACTAGTTGGCAGCGAGCATCAGGCACACAAAATTTCATGTGAAATTTTCTAGTTCATTCATTCACTCATTCATTCATTCTTGAAAATGAAAATTTCATTCATGAAAATTTCAAATGCTCTGCAGAGATCAGATGAAGGCCACAGGATTTGTTTAAAGCCAATTTCCCAATTGCATATTTGAACCTAGCAACAGCTTTCTTTTTAATTTCACTCTCAGGTCCATGCCTTGATTTACCAGCGATAACCCAATTTTTCAAAGCTTCTCTGGCTTGCTGGTGGAGTTCATCCACATACTCAGTCCAGCCTGGCCTGAAGCTGTACTTCTTTGCTTTTCTCTGAATGAGTGGTTTACTAGCCTCATTCAGACCCTGCACAATTCTGTCATATATTACACATACAGTGCCCTCCAAAAGTATTGGAACAGTGAGGCCAATTCCTTTATTTTTGTTGTAGACTGAAAATATTTGGGTTTGACATCAAAAGATGAATATGGGACAAGAGATCAACGTTTCAGCTTTTATTTCCAGGTATTTACATCTGGATCTGATACACAACTTAGAAGATAGCACCTTTTGTTTGAACCCACCCATTTTTCATGACAGCAAAAGTATTGGAACATGTGACTGACAGGTGTGTTTTGTTGCCCAGGTGTCTCCCAATTACATTGATTATTCAAACAATAAATAGCACTGGATGTCTGAGCTCAGTTTCAGATTGGGTACGATAGGTTTTGCCTGTGCAGACTGCATTTAGAGGTGGAACCAACATGAAAACCAGAGAGCTGTCTATGGGTGAAAAAGAAGCAATTGTGAATCTGAGAGAAGATGGACAATCAATCAGAGCCATTGCACAAACATTGGCCATAGCCAGTACAACCATTTGGAATGTCCTGAAGAAGAAAAAAAACACTGGTGTACTAAGCAACAGACGTCGAACAGGTACACCAAGGAAAACATCAGCAGTTGATGACAGAAACATTGTGAGAGCTGTAAAGAAAGACCCTAAAACAACTGTTAGTGACATCAGCAACAACCTCCAGAGGGCAGGAGTGAAGGTATCACAATCTACTGTTCGCAGAAGACTTCATGAACAAAAGTACAGAGGCTACACCAGAAGATGCAAACCACTCATTAGCAAGAAGAATAGGAATAGGAGGCTGGAATTTGCCAAAAGGTACAGAGATGAGCCTCAAAAATTCTGGGAAAAAGTTTTATGGACTGATGAGAAAAAGATTAACTTTTTCCAAAGTGATGGTAAGGCGAAAGTTTGGAGAAAGAAAGGATCTGCTCATGATCCCAAACATACAAGCTCATCTGTGAAACACGGTGGAGGTAATGTCATGGCTTGGGCTTGCATGGCTTCTTCTGGGACGGACTCTTTCATCTTCATTGATGATGTAACACATGATGGCAGCAGCAAAATGAACTCAGAAGTCTACAGAAACATTTTGTCTGCTAATTTAAAGAAAGATCCAACCAAACTGATTGGGAGATCCTTCATCATGCAGCAAGATAACGACCCAAAACACACTGCCAAAACAACAAAGGAGTTCATCAGGTGCAAGAAGTGGAAGGTTTTAGACTGGCCAAGTCAGTCTCCAGACTTAAACCCAATAGAGCATGCATTTTACCTGCTGAAGAGGAGACTGAAGGGAGTAACCCCCCAAAACAAACAACAACTGAAAGAGGCTGTGGTGAAAGCCTAGAAAAGCATCACAAAAGAAGAATGCAAAAGTTTGGTGATGTCAGTGGGTCACAGGCTTGATGCAGTTATTGAAAGCAAAGGATTTGCAACTAAATATTAAGTCTCATTCACTTTAATCTATTTTAAGTTTATATGTTCCAGTACTTTTGGTCACCTAAAAATTTTGTGTTCCATTACAAATAATGCTATCTTCTAAGTTGTGTATCAGATCCAGATGTAAATACCTGGAAATAAAAGCTGAAATGTTGATCTCTTGTCTCATATTCATCTTTTGATGTCAAACCCAAATGTTTTCAGTCTACAACAAAAGTAAACGAATTGGACTGACTGTTCCAATACTTTTGGAGGGCACTGTAGCTCTTCTTTGTGATTTGGCATACCACAGTTGAAATTATCACACATTATAGCATCATATGGAATTTCAGTGTTACCTATGGTCTTCTCAGTCAAGTCATGATAATGTAGCAGGTCGTTCTCTGAGAGTTTAGCCCACTCAATTTTCCCACCATGATTAACCTGATTATCATCCGTGGTCATTGTAGGTAGGTTTTCTACATTGAGCATAATGGAGACAGGCATGTGGTCCATTGTTGCAAACCCATACAAAATCTCAACTTTATCCACACATTCATGGGCATCAGCTGTGCTTACACAATGATCTAGCCAGGATGTTGTATTCCAAGCCTCACTGACATATGTATAGCTATCTGTTGGCAAATGGATCTTACTTGCTAACAAGAGCTTATTATCATGACAAAATTCAACTAGGTATCGGCTAAACACAGACTTCCTATCAGAGATATCTGCATTCAAATCACCCATTACATAAATACGGCTACATTCATTTTCCTCAATAAAAGAGCCAATAAAAGCAAGCTTTTGAAGATATTCGTCCTCGTTACTGGAACATTCATAAGGTGTGTAAACATTCAAAATGATAAGAACATTACCATTATAAGAAACTTTTATTGCAACACACCAGTCTACTCTCAATCTAATCACACTGATCAGAGGGTCATATTTTTTATGCCACATAATGGCCACACCTCCAGGTATTCTGCCTTGAACCAACCCCAAGCTCAAATCTGTGGTTGACTCCCCCACCCCATGGAAGTTACTATGAACAGAGTTAAGCTTGTCCAGGTCCTGTTTAGCAAGAAAAGTTTCTTGTAGACAAAGAATGTCAGTTTCCTCAAGGAGTTTGTCAACAACAAGTCGCCGTGCCTTATCCGCTGCATTGTGTCCTAGACGCAGGCCGCGTGTGTTATATGACACAATTCTCATGAGAAGTAGACAAATCTTATGCATGTCACCCAAGTAAGCAGCGATGGACGAAATGATTACTGCATGTCATTTACCCAAGCTTTCTCTTTACATCATGTTTCTCTCCACTCTCCTTTCTGCTTACATGTATAACTCCTTGTATGTTCACACACTTGATCCTGGGTTCCAACTCCAATGTAGTTACTCAGTCTTGTTAATCATTACTGACATGGTGCAGATTTTAAGTTTAATACTATTATGGCCAGGACAGTCTGACAGACTGACAAACAGACATTGCAGGTCTCTCTCACTCTGTGAGTTTTGCTAATATTTGATGACTTCCCATCCTACAACATAAGTGAAACAAACATGATGTCAGGACATTTTTTACCCTTGAAGAGGGCGGCACATGTAGGCCTATTTTAGATTTAGTAAAATGCCACAGATTAGCCTATGTTTTTGGAACTTCACCTGGTTGAACAATATGGTAAATAGGCCTACTATCATTTTGATTTCATTTGATTTGGAAACATAAAACATTACATAACATTTTTATAGACTAGTGGTTGTTCAGGTGGGGTTAAGAAAGATAAACACAAAAAGCAATGTTGTAGGAATTGAGCAGAGAGAAAACAATGACATAGAGTACTGGGCCTATCCTATTTGTACCTAGCTAATGCATCTGGGTCTCGTTTCAATTTGGTTTTTTCCGTAATTTGGTTTTGAAAGAGAAAACGGGAAAACAGAAGCACTTCCGTTATTTCGTTTTGTGTCTCAAAACGGAATAACGGGAAAACGGCCGTATTTCCATAAATCCGTTTTATTTTGAAAACAAAATATCAAACTATCAAAAGGTACACGGACCCTCACTACCACATAATACCACTTCATGCAAATGAAGCTATTATGTCATGTTTGAATAAAAAAGCCTGCATGTGCACATGTTGCTATAGTTATGTGACTTTTGAGGTCACGTGAATATATTTAGAATGGTTTGATAATTTGCCACTTAGACCATGGGGAGGAGACCAGCTGAGTAAACTGATCTGTGGATGAGAAACTTGCAACTGAAGAAGTTACCCCCACCCCCCGGCCTAGACACTGGGGAAGGTAGGGAATCTTGAGGTGACCGGATGAGGGAACTTCTCATTTGAAGATCCAGATTAAGACAGTCTGTATCTTGATGGAGGTGGTGCAGGGGTGGAGGTGGGCTGGGAGTTTTGCTGAAATGACAGCTGGATGACAGCAGAGAGAGAAATTTGACAGCTAATGACGGATTGGTAGAGAACAGGGAGAGGCTGGCAGACTGTGACTTGTTGAAATATGTGAAGAAGGGTGGAGCAAGAGGATAGTGGGAAAACAGAGAAGTGGCTTTGAGGTATACTTAAGGTAAACATTAAAATACCTATTGAAACTTTGAAATACGCATCAATAGGTAAAATTTCAATTCATGTTTTGATGTTCAAATGGAGTCTCTATGTGAAAGTATACCACAAATGTTATTAGCATGTAGGCTAGCTGAAAACCCGATTTCAAGAAATGTGTGACTTGGAAAGAGTATGCATTGCTTGGAGCTTTCAGGGACAGAGTGGGGAACGTCTTGCACTACGGCAGATGAGGGTCACGGTGGGTGGTGAGGGTCACGGTGGCTGGTTTGGGGCGGAACAGGTTAGAACCTGCAGATTGCCGCTCGCGGCTATATTTATTATTATTTTTTGTTGTCTGCCGCTTGAGCTCAAATTCCCGTGAGCTGGAATGAGCCAGAAACCTGAAACTTGGCCCAATGATTGGAAATGATGTGCATCAACTTTTATTAAAATATGAGCCCAGTCGGCCACATGGTGGCGCTGTAATTAAGGCTTAAAAATGACTTTTTTGGGAGGCCACGCCCCTCACACCATAAGTCTGATTGACTTGAAATTTGACACACAGGTCCAGCTCAATGTGCTCTACAAAAAAGCCTCTGGGACCATTAAGCTCCGCCTGACTAGATTTTTTGCTAATTTGCATAATTTGAAAAACAGTAAAGTGACATAAACTTTTACAATTTTGACTCCATCAACACCAAATTTGGTACACTGCTTTGGGGGATGACAAGACACATTTCTGTAATAAATGAGCCAGACTGGTCAAAAAACATGGCCGCCACGGACCAATGAATCTTTGCTGTGGGCGGAGCTTAGAATTGATTGGCCATAACTCCCACACCCTTTGACCTATCATCACCAAACTTGGTGGGTAGATCCACAATGAGACTTGGAAGCTGCCTACCAAAGCATTTTGAGCTCAGCCTATAGGGGGCGCTATAAATGCCACACATCTGTATCTCAAAGACCATTGGATGGAATTTCACCAAATTTGGTATGCATGCTCTAGCGGTGGCTATTAACTCATATCTTGAGTGCCATGTTGATAGGTGAAAGTGGGCGTGGCCTATTCATCATTAACCATCATAATTTGCGTTTTATTAATTTATGACCAGCTGGAAGGACCTAGGGACATGAAACGTGGTACATGGACTATAAATGACATCCAAATACTGCTCAAAAAAATTTGGTCCCAATCGGCCTTATGGGGGCGCTATAACATAGAGTGTAAAGCTTGAAAGGCTCTGCCCGCCGCACCACAAGTGCTATTGACTTGAAATTTTACACACACATCCTCCTGATAGTCCTCTACAACAAAGCCTCTTGCACCATGAATGCCGCCCTTACAGAATTTTTGCTAATTTTAATAATGTTAAAAACAGTAAAATGAATAAGCTTTTGAAATATTTGTGCTATCAACACCAAACTTGGTATGAGGCATCGGGGGACCGAGACACTCATTTCTATTATAAATGAGCAAGATTGGACGAAAAACACGGCTGCCGTCAAGCAAAGTGTCCTTGGAAAGGGCGGGGCTTAGCGAATATCGGCTGTAAAATGTTAACCGTTTTTCCGATCGTCACAAAACTGAGTAAATATCATCAGAAGGGGACCAAGAACACACCCAAAAAAAGATTTTGAGATTAGCACATAGGGGGCGCCACCGCCAAACCGTTTTCTCCATTGAAAATGAATTACGGAATCTTCAAAAATCACAAAATTTCAAACGGTAACTACGGATTCATACTTTCAGCTAGAAACTCCATTCAAACTGGAAAATATTCAGCAATTCCTTGACTTTTTGCATATGATTAAACTTTTCAATCCCATTCAAACTTTCCAAAATATTCAGCGTTTTCTGAAACTTGGTTATAATGCAAGTCAATGAGAAAATCCTTCAAACTCACTCATCTTCACCCACACTTCACGAACTCATACATTCACGTAGAAACTCCATTCCAACTCTGAAATGTTGACATTGCCATCGACTTTCAGTGACTGATTCATATTTTCCATATCTCTTTTAGTTTTTCTACACCAGCTGTTTAAAAATCATGAAATTTTCAGCCCTTCTCAGAATTTATAATGGGTGTGTATTGCGTGGAATGTTGAGAGTTAGAGTGGGTGATGTCATCGCTAGAGTGAACAGCACCTCTGAAATCATCAAGAAATTTTCTCTTAAACTCGCTGGTGCGGCCACATCGTTCACTCTACATACACAAATTGTACACCAAATTGTAGGAAAAGCCGTTCCGGTCGCAGAGGTGCGACCGCTGAAGAAAATGGATTTAGGGTTTTGGCTGCAGGTGGTCTAAAAGGACAACAAGTCCAACCAACTGCCCCATTCACTCCCATGTTAAGTGAGAGCCCAAATTTCTGGAAGAAAGCAGACCATTCCACTTATGTCCATCATGGCTCTGGCCTCATTTTTCACACCACAGAAATGAAATTTACACCTTTGTGATCCGCATCCTGTCCTCTCGCTCACGGTGTGCTTTTTGTAGCTGTAGCACTTACGGTTTTTCATTAAACAGTTGGAGTTTGAGAGGAACTTTTGGCTCAGTTTCTGCCTTTTCTTGGTGTATTTAAATTTGACTGTGCCATTGCCAACTGGTGATTGGCTGAATCAACTCCAGCCGTTCGGCCAATCGTCTGTGTGTCACAGCACAGTCAAATTTGAATATTTCAGCAACCTGACTTCTTTGCAGTTAAAGCCTCATCATACAGAGGTAATTACATATGTGTCAGTCTGCCTGTCTGGGTCTGTCTGTCTCTGTCTTTCTGTGTCCATCTTGGACATTTTAGACTGCAGTCTTTTTTAGCTGTTAAGTTAAGCTGTTTTTTCTATCTGTAAGTGGACATACACACAGACAGACAAACAGACTCACACATACACAAACGCGCGACAGCACGTGAACATACACACATTCAGGCATGCACACACACACACAGACACACAGTGATACATTTACTGCTATTAATAATTAGCATATTGCTATGGGGATACTAGTTGGCAGCGAGCATCAGGCACACAAAATTTCATGTGAAATTTTCTAGTTCATTCATTCACTCATTCATTCATTCTTGAAAATGAAAATTTCATTCATGAAAATTTCAAATGCTCTGCAGAGATCAGATGAAGGCCACAGGATTTGTTTAAAGCCAATTTCCCAATTGCATATTTGAACCTAGCAACAGCTTTCTTTTTAATTTCACTCTCAGGTCCATGCCTTGATTTACCAGCGATAACCCAATTTTTCAAAGCTTCTCTGGCTTGCTGGTGGAGTTCATCCACATACTCAGTCCAGCCTGGCCTGAAGCTGTACTTCTTTGCTTTTCTCTGAATGAGTGGTTTACTAGCCTCATTCAGACCCTGCACAATTCTGTCATATATTACACATACAGTGCCCTCCAAAAGTATTGGAACAGTGAGGCCAATTCCTTTATTTTTGTTGTAGACTGAAAATATTTGGGTTTGACATCAAAAGATGAATATGGGACAAGAGATCAACGTTTCAGCTTTTATTTCCAGGTATTTACATCTGGATCTGATACACAACTTAGAAGATAGCACCTTTTGTTTGAACCCACCCATTTTTCATGACAGCAAAAGTATTGGAACATGTGACTGACAGGTGTGTTTTGTTGCCCAGGTGTCTCCCAATTACATTGATTATTCAAACAATAAATAGCACTGGATGTCTGAGCTCAGTTTCAGATTGGGTACGATAGGTTTTGCCTGTGCAGACTGCATTTAGAGGTGGAACCAACATGAAAACCAGAGAGCTGTCTATGGGTGAAAAAGAAGCAATTGTGAATCTGAGAGAAGATGGACAATCAATCAGAGCCATTGCACAAACATTGGCCATAGCCAGTACAACCATTTGGAATGTCCTGAAGAAGAAAAAAAACACTGGTGTACTAAGCAACAGACGTCGAACAGGTACACCAAGGAAAACATCAGCAGTTGATGACAGAAACATTGTGAGAGCTGTAAAGAAAGACCCTAAAACAACTGTTAGTGACATCAGCAACAACCTCCAGAGGGCAGGAGTGAAGGTATCACAATCTACTGTTCGCAGAAGACTTCATGAACAAAAGTACAGAGGCTACACCAGAAGATGCAAACCACTCATTAGCAAGAAGAATAGGAATAGGAGGCTGGAATTTGCCAAAAGGTACAGAGATGAGCCTCAAAAATTCTGGGAAAAAGTTTTATGGACTGATGAGAAAAAGATTAACTTTTTCCAAAGTGATGGTAAGGCGAAAGTTTGGAGAAAGAAAGGATCTGCTCATGATCCCAAACATACAAGCTCATCTGTGAAACACGGTGGAGGTAATGTCATGGCTTGGGCTTGCATGGCTTCTTCTGGGACGGACTCTTTCATCTTCATTGATGATGTAACACATGATGGCAGCAGCAAAATGAACTCAGAAGTCTACAGAAACATTTTGTCTGCTAATTTAAAGAAAGATCCAACCAAACTGATTGGGAGATCCTTCATCATGCAGCAAGATAACGACCCAAAACACACTGCCAAAACAACAAAGGAGTTCATCAGGTGCAAGAAGTGGAAGGTTTTAGACTGGCCAAGTCAGTCTCCAGACTTAAACCCAATAGAGCATGCATTTTACCTGCTGAAGAGGAGACTGAAGGGAGTAACCCCCCAAAACAAACAACAACTGAAAGAGGCTGTGGTGAAAGCCTAGAAAAGCATCACAAAAGAAGAATGCAAAAGTTTGGTGATGTCAGTGGGTCACAGGCTTGATGCAGTTATTGAAAGCAAAGGATTTGCAACTAAATATTAAGTCTCATTCACTTTAATCTATTTTAAGTTTATATGTTCCAGTACTTTTGGTCACCTAAAAATTTTGTGTTCCATTACAAATAATGCTATCTTCTAAGTTGTGTATCAGATCCAGATGTAAATACCTGGAAATAAAAGCTGAAATGTTGATCTCTTGTCTCATATTCATCTTTTGATGTCAAACCCAAATGTTTTCAGTCTACAACAAAAGTAAACGAATTGGACTGACTGTTCCAATACTTTTGGAGGGCACTGTAGCTCTTCTTTGTGATTTGGCATACCACAGTTGAAATTATCACACATTATAGCATCATATGGAATTTCAGTGTTACCTATGGTCTTCTCAGTCAAGTCATGATAATGTAGCAGGTCGTTCTCTGAGAGTTTAGCCCACTCAATTTTCCCACCATGATTAACCTGATTATCATCCGTGGTCATTGTAGGTAGGTTTTCTACATTGAGCATAATGGAGACAGGCATGTGGTCCATTGTTGCAAACCCATACAAAATCTCAACTTTATCCACACATTCATGGGCATCAGCTGTGCTTACACAATGATCTAGCCAGGATGTTGTATTCCAAGCCTCACTGACATATGTATAGCTATCTGTTGGCAAATGGATCTTACTTGCTAACAAGAGCTTATTATCATGACAAAATTCAACTAGGTATCGGCTAAACACAGACTTCCTATCAGAGATATCTGCATTCAAATCACCCATTACATAAATACGGCTACATTCATTTTCCTCAATAAAAGAGCCAATAAAAGCAAGCTTTTGAAGATATTCGTCCTCGTTACTGGAACATTCATAAGGTGTGTAAACATTCAAAATGATAAGAACATTACCATTATAAGAAACTTTTATTGCAACACACCAGTCTACTCTCAATCTAATCACACTGATCAGAGGGTCATATTTTTTATGCCACATAATGGCCACACCTCCAGGTATTCTGCCTTGAACCAACCCCAAGCTCAAATCTGTGGTTGACTCCCCCACCCCATGGAAGTTACTATGAACAGAGTTAAGCTTGTCCAGGTCCTGTTTAGCAAGAAAAGTTTCTTGTAGACAAAGAATGTCAGTTTCCTCAAGGAGTTTGTCAACAACAAGTCGCCGTGCCTTATCCGCTGCATTGTGTCCTAGACGCAGGCCGCGTGTGTTATATGACACAATTCTCATGAGAAGTAGACAAATCTTATGCATGTCACCCAAGTAAGCAGCGATGGACGAAATGATTACTGCATGTCATTTACCCAAGCTTTCTCTTTACATCATGTTTCTCTCCACTCTCCTTTCTGCTTACATGTATAACTCCTTGTATGTTCACACACTTGATCCTGGGTTCCAACTCCAATGTAGTTACTCAGTCTTGTTAATCATTACTGACATGGTGCAGATTTTAAGTTTAATACTATTATGGCCAGGACAGTCTGACAGACTGACAAACAGACATTGCAGGTCTCTCTCACTCTGTGAGTTTTGCTAATATTTGATGACTTCCCATCCTACAACATAAGTGAAACAAACATGATGTCAGGACATTTTTTACCCTTGAAGAGGGCGGCACATGTAGGCCTATTTTAGATTTAGTAAAATGCCACAGATTAGCCTATGTTTTTGGAACTTCACCTGGTTGAACAATATGGTAAATAGGCCTACTATCATTTTGATTTCATTTGATTTGGAAACATAAAACATTACATAACATTTTTATAGACTAGTGGTTGTTCAGGTGGGGTTAAGAAAGATAAACACAAAAAGCAATGTTGTAGGAATTGAGCAGAGAGAAAACAATGACATAGAGTACTGGGCCTATCCTATTTGTACCTAGCTAATGCATCTGGGTCTCGTTTCAATTTGGTTTTTTCCGTAATTTGGTTTTGAAAGAGAAAACGGGAAAACAGAAGCACTTCCGTTATTTCGTTTTGTGTCTCAAAACGGAATAACGGGAAAACGGCCGTATTTCCATAAATCCGTTTTATTTTGAAAACAAAATATCAAACTATCAAAAGGTACACGGACCCTCACTACCACATAATACCACTTCATGCAAATGAAGCTATTATGTCATGTTTGAATAAAAAAGCCTGCATGTGCACATGTTGCTATAGTTATGTGACTTTTGAGGTCACGTGAATATATTTAGAATGGTTTGATAATTTGCCACTTAGACCATGGGGAGGAGACCAGCTGAGTAAACTGATCTGTGGATGAGAAACTTGCAACTGAAGAAGTTACCCCCACCCCCCGGCCTAGACACTGGGGAAGGTAGGGAATCTTGAGGTGACCGGATGAGGGAACTTCTCATTTGAAGATCCAGATTAAGACAGTCTGTATCTTGATGGAGGTGGTGCAGGGGTGGAGGTGGGCTGGGAGTTTTGCTGAAATGACAGCTGGATGACAGCAGAGAGAGAAATTTGACAGCTAATGACGGATTGGTAGAGAACAGGGAGAGGCTGGCAGACTGTGACTTGTTGAAATATGTGAAGAAGGGTGGAGCAAGAGGATAGTGGGAAAACAGAGAAGTGGCTTTGAGGTATACTTAAGGTAAACATTAAAATACCTATTGAAACTTTGAAATACGCATCAATAGGTAAAATTTCAATTCATGTTTTGATGTTCAAATGGAGTCTCTATGTGAAAGTATACCACAAATGTTATTAGCATGTAGGCTAGCTGAAAACCCGATTTCAAGAAATGTGTGACTTGGAAAGAGTATGCATTGCTTGGAGCTTTCAGGGACAGAGTGGGGAACGTCTTGCACTACGGCAGATGAGGGTCACGGTGGGTGGTGAGGGTCACGGTGGCTGGTTTGGGGCGGAACAGGTTAGAACCTGCAGATTGCCGCTCGCGGCTATATTTATTATTATTTTTTGTTGTCTGCCGCTTGAGCTCAAATTCCCGTGAGCTGGAATGAGCCAGAAACCTGAAACTTGGCCCAATGATTGGAAATGATGTGCATCAACTTTTATTAAAATATGAGCCCAGTCGGCCACATGGTGGCGCTGTAATTAAGGCTTAAAAATGACTTTTTTGGGAGGCCACGCCCCTCACACCATAAGTCTGATTGACTTGAAATTTGACACACAGGTCCAGCTCAATGTGCTCTACAAAAAAGCCTCTGGGACCATTAAGCTCCGCCTGACTAGATTTTTTGCTAATTTGCATAATTTGAAAAACAGTAAAGTGACATAAACTTTTACAATTTTGACTCCATCAACACCAAATTTGGTACACTGCTTTGGGGGATGACAAGACACATTTCTGTAATAAATGAGCCAGACTGGTCAAAAAACATGGCCGCCACGGACCAATGAATCTTTGCTGTGGGCGGAGCTTAGAATTGATTGGCCATAACTCCCACACCCTTTGACCTATCATCACCAAACTTGGTGGGTAGATCCACAATGAGACTTGGAAGCTGCCTACCAAAGCATTTTGAGCTCAGCCTATAGGGGGCGCTATAAATGCCACACATCTGTATCTCAAAGACCATTGGATGGAATTTCACCAAATTTGGTATGCATGCTCTAGCGGTGGCTATTAACTCATATCTTGAGTGCCATGTTGATAGGTGAAAGTGGGCGTGGCCTATTCATCATTAACCATCATAATTTGCGTTTTATTAATTTATGACCAGCTGGAAGGACCTAGGGACATGAAACGTGGTACATGGACTATAAATGACATCCAAATACTGCTCAAAAAAATTTGGTCCCAATCGGCCTTATGGGGGCGCTATAACATAGAGTGTAAAGCTTGAAAGGCTCTGCCCGCCGCACCACAAGTGCTATTGACTTGAAATTTTACACACACATCCTCCTGATAGTCCTCTACAACAAAGCCTCTTGCACCATGAATGCCGCCCTTACAGAATTTTTGCTAATTTTAATAATGTTAAAAACAGTAAAATGAATAAGCTTTTGAAATATTTGTGCTATCAACACCAAACTTGGTATGAGGCATCGGGGGACCGAGACACTCATTTCTATTATAAATGAGCAAGATTGGACGAAAAACACGGCTGCCGTCAAGCAAAGTGTCCTTGGAAAGGGCGGGGCTTAGCGAATATCGGCTGTAAAATGTTAACCGTTTTTCCGATCGTCACAAAACTGAGTAAATATCATCAGAAGGGGACCAAGAACACACCCAAAAAAAGATTTTGAGATTAGCACATAGGGGGCGCCACCGCCAAACCGTTTTCTCCATTGAAAATGAATTACGGAATCTTCAAAAATCACAAAATTTCAAACGGTAACTACGGATTCATACTTTCAGCTAGAAACTCCATTCAAACTGGAAAATATTCAGCAATTCCTTGACTTTTTGCATATGATTAAACTTTTCAATCCCATTCAAACTTTCCAAAATATTCAGCGTTTTCTGAAACTTGGTTATAATGCAAGTCAATGAGAAAATCCTTCAAACTCACTCATCTTCACCCACACTTCACGAACTCATACATTCACGTAGAAACTCCATTCCAACTCTGAAATGTTGACATTGCCATCGACTTTCAGTGACTGATTCATATTTTCCATATCTCTTTTAGTTTTTCTACACCAGCTGTTTAAAAATCATGAAATTTTCAGCCCTTCTCAGAATTTATAATGGGTGTGTATTGCGTGGAATGTTGAGAGTTAGAGTGGGTGATGTCATCGCTAGAGTGAACAGCACCTCTGAAATCATCAAGAAATTTTCTCTTAAACTCGCTGGTGCGGCCACATCGTTCACTCTACATACACAAATTGTACACCAAATTGTAGGAAAAGCCGTTCCGGTCGCAGAGGTGCGACCGCTGAAGAAAATGGATTTAGGGTTTTGGCTGCAGGTGGTCTAAAAGGACAACAAGTCCAACCAACTGCCCCATTCACTCCCATGTTAAGTGAGAGCCCAAATTTCTGGAAGAAAGCAGACCATTCCACTTATGTCCATCATGGCTCTGGCCTCATTTTTCACACCACAGAAATGAAATTTACACCTTTGTGATCCGCATCCTGTCCTCTCGCTCACGGTGTGCTTTTTGTAGCTGTAGCACTTACGGTTTTTCATTAAACAGTTGGAGTTTGAGAGGAACTTTTGGCTCAGTTTCTGCCTTTTCTTGGTGTATTTAAATTTGACTGTGCCATTGCCAACTGGTGATTGGCTGAATCAACTCCAGCCGTTCGGCCAATCGTCTGTGTGTCACAGCACAGTCAAATTTGAATATTTCAGCAACCTGACTTCTTTGCAGTTAAAGCCTCATCATACAGAGGTAATTACATATGTGTCAGTCTGCCTGTCTGGGTCTGTCTGTCTCTGTCTTTCTGTGTCCATCTTGGACATTTTAGACTGCAGTCTTTTTTAGCTGTTAAGTTAAGCTGTTTTTTCTATCTGTAAGTGGACATACACACAGACAGACAAACAGACTCACACATACACAAACGCGCGACAGCACGTGAACATACACACATTCAGGCATGCACACACACACACAGACACACAGTGATACATTTACTGCTATTAATAATTAGCATATTGCTATGGGGATACTAGTTGGCAGCGAGCATCAGGCACACAAAATTTCATGTGAAATTTTCTAGTTCATTCATTCACTCATTCATTCATTCTTGAAAATGAAAATTTCATTCATGAAAATTTCAAATGCTCTGCAGAGATCAGATGAAGGCCACAGGATTTGTTTAAAGCCAATTTCCCAATTGCATATTTGAACCTAGCAACAGCTTTCTTTTTAATTTCACTCTCAGGTCCATGCCTTGATTTACCAGCGATAACCCAATTTTTCAAAGCTTCTCTGGCTTGCTGGTGGAGTTCATCCACATACTCAGTCCAGCCTGGCCTGAAGCTGTACTTCTTTGCTTTTCTCTGAATGAGTGGTTTACTAGCCTCATTCAGACCCTGCACAATTCTGTCATATATTACACATACAGTGCCCTCCAAAAGTATTGGAACAGTGAGGCCAATTCCTTTATTTTTGTTGTAGACTGAAAATATTTGGGTTTGACATCAAAAGATGAATATGGGACAAGAGATCAACGTTTCAGCTTTTATTTCCAGGTATTTACATCTGGATCTGATACACAACTTAGAAGATAGCACCTTTTGTTTGAACCCACCCATTTTTCATGACAGCAAAAGTATTGGAACATGTGACTGACAGGTGTGTTTTGTTGCCCAGGTGTCTCCCAATTACATTGATTATTCAAACAATAAATAGCACTGGATGTCTGAGCTCAGTTTCAGATTGGGTACGATAGGTTTTGCCTGTGCAGACTGCATTTAGAGGTGGAACCAACATGAAAACCAGAGAGCTGTCTATGGGTGAAAAAGAAGCAATTGTGAATCTGAGAGAAGATGGACAATCAATCAGAGCCATTGCACAAACATTGGCCATAGCCAGTACAACCATTTGGAATGTCCTGAAGAAGAAAAAAAACACTGGTGTACTAAGCAACAGACGTCGAACAGGTACACCAAGGAAAACATCAGCAGTTGATGACAGAAACATTGTGAGAGCTGTAAAGAAAGACCCTAAAACAACTGTTAGTGACATCAGCAACAACCTCCAGAGGGCAGGAGTGAAGGTATCACAATCTACTGTTCGCAGAAGACTTCATGAACAAAAGTACAGAGGCTACACCAGAAGATGCAAACCACTCATTAGCAAGAAGAATAGGAATAGGAGGCTGGAATTTGCCAAAAGGTACAGAGATGAGCCTCAAAAATTCTGGGAAAAAGTTTTATGGACTGATGAGAAAAAGATTAACTTTTTCCAAAGTGATGGTAAGGCGAAAGTTTGGAGAAAGAAAGGATCTGCTCATGATCCCAAACATACAAGCTCATCTGTGAAACACGGTGGAGGTAATGTCATGGCTTGGGCTTGCATGGCTTCTTCTGGGACGGACTCTTTCATCTTCATTGATGATGTAACACATGATGGCAGCAGCAAAATGAACTCAGAAGTCTACAGAAACATTTTGTCTGCTAATTTAAAGAAAGATCCAACCAAACTGATTGGGAGATCCTTCATCATGCAGCAAGATAACGACCCAAAACACACTGCCAAAACAACAAAGGAGTTCATCAGGTGCAAGAAGTGGAAGGTTTTAGACTGGCCAAGTCAGTCTCCAGACTTAAACCCAATAGAGCATGCATTTTACCTGCTGAAGAGGAGACTGAAGGGAGTAACCCCCCAAAACAAACAACAACTGAAAGAGGCTGTGGTGAAAGCCTAGAAAAGCATCACAAAAGAAGAATGCAAAAGTTTGGTGATGTCAGTGGGTCACAGGCTTGATGCAGTTATTGAAAGCAAAGGATTTGCAACTAAATATTAAGTCTCATTCACTTTAATCTATTTTAAGTTTATATGTTCCAGTACTTTTGGTCACCTAAAAATTTTGTGTTCCATTACAAATAATGCTATCTTCTAAGTTGTGTATCAGATCCAGATGTAAATACCTGGAAATAAAAGCTGAAATGTTGATCTCTTGTCTCATATTCATCTTTTGATGTCAAACCCAAATGTTTTCAGTCTACAACAAAAGTAAACGAATTGGACTGACTGTTCCAATACTTTTGGAGGGCACTGTAGCTCTTCTTTGTGATTTGGCATACCACAGTTGAAATTATCACACATTATAGCATCATATGGAATTTCAGTGTTACCTATGGTCTTCTCAGTCAAGTCATGATAATGTAGCAGGTCGTTCTCTGAGAGTTTAGCCCACTCAATTTTCCCACCATGATTAACCTGATTATCATCCGTGGTCATTGTAGGTAGGTTTTCTACATTGAGCATAATGGAGACAGGCATGTGGTCCATTGTTGCAAACCCATACAAAATCTCAACTTTATCCACACATTCATGGGCATCAGCTGTGCTTACACAATGATCTAGCCAGGATGTTGTATTCCAAGCCTCACTGACATATGTATAGCTATCTGTTGGCAAATGGATCTTACTTGCTAACAAGAGCTTATTATCATGACAAAATTCAACTAGGTATCGGCTAAACACAGACTTCCTATCAGAGATATCTGCATTCAAATCACCCATTACATAAATACAGCTACATTCATTTTCCTCAATAAAAGAGCCAATAAAAGCAAGCTTTTGAAGATATTCGTCCTCGTTACTGGAACATTCATAAGGTGTGTAAACATTCAAAATGATAAGAACATTACCATTATAAGAAACTTTTATTGCAACACACCAGTCTACTCTCAATCTAATCACACTGATCAGAGGGTCATATTTTTTATGCCACATAATGGCCACACCTCCAGGTATTCTGCCTTGAACCAACCCCAAGCTCAAATCTGTGGTTGACTCCCCCACCCCATGGAAGTTACTATGAACAGAGTTAAGCTTGTCCAGGTCCTGTTTAGCAAGAAAAGTTTCTTGTAGACAAAGAATGTCAGTTTCCTCAAGGAGTTTGTCAACAACAAGTCGCCGTGCCTTATCCGCTGCATTGTGTCCTAGACGCAGGCCGCGTGTGTTATATGACACAATTCTCATGAGAAGTAGACAAATCTTATGCATGTCACCCAAGTAAGCAGCGATGGACGAAATGATTACTGCATGTCATTTACCCAAGCTTTCTCTTTACATCATGTTTCTCTCCACTCTCCTTTCTGCTTACATGTATAACTCCTTGTATGTTCACACACTTGATCCTGGGTTCCAACTCCAATGTAGTTACTCAGTCTTGTTAATCATTACTGACATGGTGCAGATTTTAAGTTTAATACTATTATGGCCAGGACAGTCTGACAGACTGACAAACAGACATTGCAGGTCTCTCTCACTCTGTGAGTTTTGCTAATATTTGATGACTTCCCATCCTACAACATAAGTGAAACAAACATGATGTCAGGACATTTTTTACCCTTGAAGAGGGCGGCACATGTAGGCCTATTTTAGATTTAGTAAAATGCCACAGATTAGCCTATGTTTTTGGAACTTCACCTGGTTGAACAATATGGTAAATAGGCCTACTATCATTTTGATTTCATTTGATTTGGAAACATAAAACATTACATAACATTTTTATAGACTAGTGGTTGTTCAGGTGGGGTTAAGAAAGATAAACACAAAAAGCAATGTTGTAGGAATTGAGCAGAGAGAAAACAATGACATAGAGTACTGGGCCTATCCTATTTGTACCTAGCTAATGCATCTGGGTCTCGTTTCAATTTGGTTTTTTCCGTAATTTGGTTTTGAAAGAGAAAACGGGAAAACAGAAGCACTTCCGTTATTTCGTTTTGTGTCTCAAAACGGAATAACGGGAAAACGGCCGTATTTCCATAAATCCGTTTTATTTTGAAAACAAAATATCAAACTATCAAAAGGTACACGGACCCTCACTACCACATAATACCACTTCATGCAAATGAAGCTATTATGTCATGTTTGAATAAAAAAGCCTGCATGTGCACATGTTGCTATAGTTATGTGACTTTTGAGGTCACGTGAATATATTTAGAATGGTTTGATAATTTGCCACTTAGACCATGGGGAGGAGACCAGCTGAGTAAACTGATCTGTGGATGAGAAACTTGCAACTGAAGAAGTTACCCCCACCCCCCGGCCTAGACACTGGGGAAGGTAGGGAATCTTGAGGTGACCGGATGAGGGAACTTCTCATTTGAAGATCCAGATTAAGACAGTCTGTATCTTGATGGAGGTGGTGCAGGGGTGGAGGTGGGCTGGGAGTTTTGCTGAAATGACAGCTGGATGACAGCAGAGAGAGAAATTTGACAGCTAATGACGGATTGGTAGAGAACAGGGAGAGGCTGGCAGACTGTGACTTGTTGAAATATGTGAAGAAGGGTGGAGCAAGAGGATAGTGGGAAAACAGAGAAGTGGCTTTGAGGTATACTTAAGGTAAACATTAAAATACCTATTGAAACTTTGAAATACGCATCAATAGGTAAAATTTCAATTCATGTTTTGATGTTCAAATGGAGTCTCTATGTGAAAGTATACCACAAATGTTATTAGCATGTAGGCTAGCTGAAAACCCGATTTCAAGAAATGTGTGACTTGGAAAGAGTATGCATTGCTTGGAGCTTTCAGGGACAGAGTGGGGAACGTCTTGCACTACGGCAGATGAGGGTCACGGTGGGTGGTGAGGGTCACGGTGGCTGGTTTGGGGCGGAACAGGTTAGAACCCGCAGATTGCCGCTCGCGGCTATATTTATTATTATTTTTTGTTGTCTGCCGCTTGAGCTCAAATTCCCGTGAGCTGGAATGAGCCAGAAACCTGAAACTTGGCCCAATGATTGGAAATGATGTGCATCAACTTTTATTAAAATATGAGCCCAGTCGGCCACATGGTGGCGCTGTAATTAAGGCTTAAAAATGACTTTTTTGGGAGGCCACGCCCCTCACACCATAAGTCTGATTGACTTGAAATTTGACACACAGGTCCAGCTCAATGTGCTCTACAAAAAAGCCTCTGGGACCATTAAGCTCCGCCTGACTAGATTTTTTGCTAATTTGCATAATTTGAAAAACAGTAAAGTGACATAAACTTTTACAATTTTGACTCCATCAACACCAAATTTGGTACACTGCTTTGGGGGATGACAAGACACATTTCTGTAATAAATGAGCCAGACTGGTCAAAAAACATGGCCGCCACGGACCAATGAATCTTTGCTGTGGGCGGAGCTTAGAATTGATTGGCCATAACTCCCACACCCTTTGACCTATCATCACCAAACTTGGTGGGTAGATCCACAATGAGACTTGGAAGCTGCCTACCAAAGCATTTTGAGCTCAGCCTATAGGGGGCGCTATAAATGCCACACATCTGTATCTCAAAGACCATTGGATGGAATTTCACCAAATTTGGTATGCATGCTCTAGCGGTGGCTATTAACTCATATCTTGAGTGCCATGTTGATAGGTGAAAGTGGGCGTGGCCTATTCATCATTAACCATCATAATTTGCGTTTTATTAATTTATGACCAGCTGGAAGGACCTAGGGACATGAAACGTGGTACATGGACTATAAATGACATCCAAATACTGCTCAAAAAAATTTGGTCCCAATAGGCCTTATGGGGGCGCTATAACATAGAGTGTAAAGCTTGAAAGGCTCTGCCCGCCGCACCACAAGTGCTATTGACTTGAAATTTTACACACACATCCTCCTGATAGTCCTCTACAAAAAAGCCTCTTGCACCATGAATGCCGCCCTTACAGAATTTTTGCTAATTTTAATAATGTTAAAAACAGTAAAATGAATAAGCTTTTGAAATATTTGTGCTATCAACACCAAACTTGGTATGAGGCATCGGGGGACCGAGACACTCATTTCTATTATAAATGAGCAAGATTGGACGAAAAACACGGCTGCCGTCAAGCAAAGTGTCCTTGGAAAGGGCGGGGCTTAGTAATATCGGCTGTAAAATGTTAACCGTTTTTCCGATCGTCACAAAACTGAGTAAATATCATCAGAAGGGGACCAAGAACACACCCAAAAAAAGATTTTGAGATTAGCACATAGGGGGCGCCACCGCCAAACCGTTTTCTCCATTGAAAATGAATTACGGAATCTTCAAAAATCACAAAATTTCAAACGGTAACTACGGATTCATACTTTCAGCTAGAAACTCCATTCAAACTGGAAAATATTCAGCAATTCCTTGACTTTTTACATATGATTCAACTTTTCAATCCCATTCAAACTTTCCAAAATATTCAGCGTTTTCTGAAACTTGGTTATAATGGAAGTCAATGAGAAAATCCTTCGAACTCACTCATCTTCACCCAAACTTCACAAACTCATACATTCACGTAGAAGCTCCATTCCAACTCTGAAATGTTGACATTGCCATCGACTTTCAGTGACTTATTCATATTTTCCATATCTCTTTTAGTTTTTCTACACCAGCTGTTTAAAAATCATGAAATTTTCAGCCCTTCTCAGAATTTATAATGGGTGTGTATTGCGTGGAATGTTGAGAGTTAGAGTGGGTGATGTCATCGCTAGAATGCACAGCACCTCTGAAATCATCAAGAAATTTTCTCTTAAACTCGCTGGTGCGGCCACATCGTTCACTCTACATACACAAATTGTACACCAAATTGTAGGAAAAGCCGTTCCGGTCGCAGAGGTGTGACCGCTGAAGAAAATGGATTCAGGGTTTTGGCTGCAGGTGGTCTAAAAGGACAACAAGTCCAACCAACTGCCCCATTCACTCCCATGTTAAGTGAGAGCCCAAATTTCTGGAAGAAAGCAGACCATTCCACTTATGTCCATCATGGCTCTGGCCTCATTTTTCACACCACAGAAATGAAATTTACACCTTTGTGATCCGCATCCTGTCCTCTCGCTCACGGTGTGCTTTTTGTAGCTGTAGCACTTACGGTTTTTCATTAAACAGTTGGAGTTTGAGAGGAACTTTTGGCTCAGTTTCTGCCTTTTCTTGGTGTATTTAAATTTGACTGTGCCATTGCCAACTGGTGATTGGCTGAATCAACTCCAGCCGTTCGGCCAATCGTCTGTGTGTCACAGCACAGTCAAATTTGAATATTTCAGCAACCTGACTTCTTTGCAGTTAAAGCCTCATCATACAGAGGTAATTACATATGTGTCAGTCTGCCTGTCTGGGTCTGTCTGTCTCTGTCTTTCTGTGTCCATCTTGGACATTTTAGACTGCAGTCTTTTTTAGCTGTTAAGTTAAGCTGTTTTTTCTATCTGTAAGTGGACATACACACAGAAAGACAAACAGACTCACACATACACAAACGCGGCGACAGCACGTGAACATACACACATTCAGGCATGCACACACACACAGACACACAGTGATACATTTACTGCTATTAATAATTAGCGTATTGGTATGGGGATACTAGTTGGCAGCGAGCATCAGGCACACTCAAAATTTCATGTGAAATTTTCTAGTTCATTCATTCACTCATTCATTAATTCTTGAAAATGAAAATTTCATTCATGAAAATTTCAAATGCTCTGCAGAGATCAGATGAAGGCCACAGGATTTGTTTAAAGCCAATTTCCAAATTGCATATTTGAACCTAGCAACAGCTTTCTTTTTAATTTCACTCTCAGGTCCATGCCTTGATTTACCAGCAATAACCCAATTTTTCAAAGCTTCTCTGGCTTGCTGGTGGAGTTCATCCACATACTCATTCCAGCCTGGCCTGAAGCTGTACTTCTTTGCTTTTCTCTGAATGAGTGGTTTACTAGCCTCATTCAGACCCTGCACAATTCTGTCATATAGTACACATAGCTCTTCTTTGTGATTTGGCATACCACAGTTGAAATTATCACACATTATAGCATCATATGGAATTTCAGTGTTACCTATGGTCTTCTCAGTCAAGTCATGATAATGTAGCAGGTCATTCTCTGAGAGTTTAGCCCACTCAATTTTCCCACCATGATTAACCTGATTATCATCCGTGGTCATTGTAGGTAGGTTTTCTACATTGAGCATAATGGAGACAGGCATGTGGTCCATTGTTGCAAACCCATACAAAATCTCAACTTTATCCACACATTCATGAGCATCAGCTGTGCTTACACAATGATCTAGCCAGGATGTTGTATTCCAAGCCTCACTGACATATGTATAGCTATCTGTTGGCAAATGGATCTTACTTGTTAACAAGAGCTTATTATCATGACAAAATTCAACTAGGTATCGGCCAAACACAGACTTCCTATCAGAGATATCTGCATTCAAATCACCCATTACATAAATACGGCTACATTCATTTTCCTCAATAAAAGAGCCAATAAAAGCAAGCTTCTGAAGATATTCGTCCTCGTTACTGGAACATTCATAAGGTGTGTAAACATTCAAAATGATAAGAACATTACCATTATAAGAAACTTTTATTGCAACACACCAGTCTACTCTCAATCTAATCACACTGATCAGAGGGTCATATTTTTTATGCCACATAATGGCCACACCTCCAGGTATTCTGCCTTGAACCAACCCCAAGCTCAAATCTGTGGTTGACTCCCCCACCCCATGGAAGTTACTATGAACAGAGTTAAGCTTGTCCAGGTCCTGTTTAGCAAGAAAAGTTTCTTGTAGACAAAGAATGTCAGTTTCCTCAAGGAGTTTGTCAACAACAAGTCGCCGTGCCTTATCCGCTGCATTGTGTCCTAGACGCAGGCCGCGTGTGTTATATGACACAATTCTCATGAGAAGTAGACAAATCTTATGCATGTCACCCAAGTAAGCAGCGATGGATGAAATGATTACTGCATGTCATTTACCCAAGCTTTCTCTTTACATCATGTTTCTCTCCACTCTCCTTTCTGCTTACATGTATAACTCCTTGTATGTTCACACACTTGATCCTGGGTTCCAACTCCAATGTAGTTACTCAGTCTTGTTAATCATTACTGACATGGTGCAGATTTTAAGTTTAATACTATTATGGCCAGGACAGTCTGACAGACTGACAAACAGACATTGCAGGTCTCTCTCACTCTGTGAGTTTTGCTAATATTTGATGACTTCCCATCCTACAACATAAGTGAAACAAACATGATGTCAGGACATTTTTTACCCTTGAAGAGGGCGGCACATGTAGGCCTATTTTAGATTTAGTAAAATGCCACAGATTAGCCTATGTTTTTGGAACTTCACCTGGTTGAACAATATGGTAAATAGGCCTACTATCATTTTGATTTCATTTGATTTGGAAACATAAAACATTACATAACATTTTTATAGACTAGTGGTTGTTCAGGTGGGGTTAAGAAAGATAAACACAAAAAGCAATGTTGTAGGAATTGAGCAGAGAGAAAACAATGACATAGAGTACTGGGCCTATCCTATTTGTACCTAGCTAATGCATCTGGGTCTCGTTTCAATTTGGTTTTTTCCGTAATTTGGTTTTGAAAGAGAAAACGGGAAAACGGAAGCACTTCCGTTATTTCGTTTTGTGTCTCAAAACGGAATAACGGGAAAACGGCCGTATTTCCATAAATCCGTTTTATTTTGAAAACAAAATATCAAACTATCAAAAGGTACACGGACCCTCACTACCACATAATACCACTTCATGCAAATGAAGCTATTATGTCATGTTTGAATAAAAAAGCCTGCATGTGCACATGTTGCTATAGTTATGTGACTTTTGAGGTCACGTGAATATATTTAGAATGGTTTGATAATTTGCCACTTAGACCATGGGGAGGAGACCAGCTGAGTAAACTGATCTGTGGATGAGAAACTTGCAACTGAAGAAGTTACCCCCACCCCCCGGCCTAGACACTGGGGAAGGTAGGGAATCTTGAGGTGACCGGATGAGGGAACTTCTCATTTGAAGATCCAGATTAAGACAGTCTGTATCTTGATGGAGGTGGTGCAGGGGTGGAGGTGGGCTGGGAGTTTTGCTGAAATGACAGCTGGATGACAGCAGAGAGAGAAATTTGACAGCTAATGACGGATTGGTAGAGAACAGGGAGAGGCTGGCAGACTGTGACTTGTTGAAATATGTGAAGAAGGGTGGAGCAAGAGGATAGTGGGAAAACAGAGAAGTGGCTTTGAGGTATACTTAAGGTAAACATTAAAATACCTATTGAAACTTTGAAATACGCATCAATAGGTAAAATTTCAATTCATGTTTTGATGTTCAAATGGAGTCTCTATGTGAAAGTATACCACAAATGTTATTAGCATGTAGGCTAGCTGAAAACCCGATTTCAAGAAATGTGTGACTTGGAAAGAGTATGCATTGCTTGGAGCTTTCAGGGACAGAGTGGGGAACGTCTTGCACTACGGCAGATGAGGGTCACGGTGGGTGGTGAGGGTCACGGTGGCTGGTTTGGGGCGGAACAGGTTAGAACCCGCAGATTGCCGCTCGCGGCTATATTTATTATTATTTTTTGTTGTCTGCCGCTTGAGCTCAAATTCCCGTGAGCTGGAATGAGCCAGAAACCTGAAACTTGGCCCAATGATTGGAAATGATGTGCATCAACTTTTATTAAAATATGAGCCCAGTCGGCCACATGGTGGCGCTGTAATTAAGGCTTAAAAATGACTTTTTTGGGAGGCCACGCCCCTCACACCATAAGTCTGATTGACTTGAAATTTGACACACAGGTCCAGCTCAATGTGCTCTACAAAAAAGCCTCTGGGACCATTAAGCTCCGCCTGACTAGATTTTTTGCTAATTTGCATAATTTGAAAAACAGTAAAGTGACATAAACTTTTACAATTTTGACTCCATCAACACCAAATTTGGTACACTGCTTTGGGGGATGACAAGACACATTTCTGTAATAAATGAGCCAGACTGGTCAAAAAACATGGCCGCCACGGACCAATGAATCTTTGCTGTGGGCGGAGCTTAGAATTGATTGGCCATAACTCCCACACCCTTTGACCTATCATCACCAAACTTGGTGGGTAGATCCACAATGAGACTTGGAAGCTGCCTACCAAAGCATTTTGAGCTCAGCCTATAGGGGGCGCTATAAATGCCACACATCTGTATCTCAAAGACCATTGGATGGAATTTCACCAAATTTGGTATGCATGCTCTAGCGGTGGCTATTAACTCATATCTTGAGTGCCATGTTGATAGGTGAAAGTGGGCGTGGCCTATTCATCATTAACCATCATAATTTGCGTTTTATTAATTTATGACCAGCTGGAAGGACCTAGGGACATGAAACGTGGTACATGGACTATAAATGACATCCAAATACTGCTCAAAAAAATTTGGTCCCAATAGGCCTTATGGGGGCGCTATAACATAGAGTGTAAAGCTTGAAAGGCTCTGCCCGCCGCACCACAAGTGCTATTGACTTGAAATTTTACACACACATCCTCCTGATAGTCCTCTACAAAAAAGCCTCTTGCACCATGAATGCCGCCCTTACAGAATTTTTGCTAATTTTAATAATGTTAAAAACAGTAAAATGAATAAGCTTTTGAAATATTTGTGCTATCAACACCAAACTTGGTATGAGGCATCGGGGGACCGAGACACTCATTTCTATTATAAATGAGCAAGATTGGACGAAAAACACGGCTGCCGTCAAGCAAAGTGTCCTTGGAAAGGGCGGGGCTTAGTAATATCGGCTGTAAAATGTTAACCGTTTTTCCGATCGTCACAAAACTGAGTAAATATCATCAGAAGGGGACCAAGAACACACCCAAAAAAAGATTTTGAGATTAGCACATAGGGGGCGCCACCGCCAAACCGTTTTCTCCATTGAAAATGAATTACGGAATCTTCAAAAATCACAAAATTTCAAACGGTAACTACGGATTCATACTTTCAGCTAGAAACTCCATTCAAACTGGAAAATATTCAGCAATTCCTTGACTTTTTACATATGATTCAACTTTTCAATCCCATTCAAACTTTCCAAAATATTCAGCGTTTTCTGAAACTTGGTTATAATGGAAGTCAATGAGAAAATCCTTCGAACTCACTCATCTTCACCCAAACTTCACAAACTCATACATTCACGTAGAAGCTCCATTCCAACTCTGAAATGTTGACATTGCCATCGACTTTCAGTGACTTATTCATATTTTCCATATCTCTTTTAGTTTTTCTACACCAGCTGTTTAAAAATCATGAAATTTTCAGCCCTTCTCAGAATTTATAATGGGTGTGTATTGCGTGGAATGTTGAGAGTTAGAGTGGGTGATGTCATCGCTAGAATGCACAGCACCTCTGAAATCATCAAGAAATTTTCTCTTAAACTCGCTGGTGCGGCCACATCGTTCACTCTACATACACAAATTGTACACCAAATTGTAGGAAAAGCCGTTCCGGTCGCAGAGGTGTGACCGCTGAAGAAAATGGATTCAGGGTTTTGGCTGCAGGTGGTCTAAAAGGACAACAAGTCCAACCAACTGCCCCATTCACTCCCATGTTAAGTGAGAGCCCAAATTTCTGGAAGAAAGCAGACCATTCCACTTATGTCCATCATGGCTCTGGCCTCATTTTTCACACCACAGAAATGAAATTTACACCTTTGTGATCCGCATCCTGTCCTCTCGCTCACGGTGTGCTTTTTGTAGCTGTAGCACTTACGGTTTTTCATTAAACAGTTGGAGTTTGAGAGGAACTTTTGGCTCAGTTTCTGCCTTTTCTTGGTGTATTTAAATTTGACTGTGCCATTGCCAACTGGTGATTGGCTGAATCAACTCCAGCCGTTCGGCCAATCGTCTGTGTGTCACAGCACAGTCAAATTTGAATATTTCAGCAACCTGACTTCTTTGCAGTTAAAGCCTCATCATACAGAGGTAATTACATATGTGTCAGTCTGCCTGTCTGGGTCTGTCTGTCTCTGTCTTTCTGTGTCCATCTTGGACATTTTAGACTGCAGTCTTTTTTAGCTGTTAAGTTAAGCTGTTTTTTCTATCTGTAAGTGGACATACACACAGAAAGACAAACAGACTCACACATACACAAACGCGGCGACAGCACGTGAACATACACACATTCAGGCATGCACACACACACAGACACACAGTGATACATTTACTGCTATTAATAATTAGCGTATTGGTATGGGGATACTAGTTGGCAGCGAGCATCAGGCACACTCAAAATTTCATGTGAAATTTTCTAGTTCATTCATTCACTCATTCATTAATTCTTGAAAATGAAAATTTCATTCATGAAAATTTCAAATGCTCTGCAGAGATCAGATGAAGGCCACAGGATTTGTTTAAAGCCAATTTCCAAATTGCATATTTGAACCTAGCAACAGCTTTCTTTTTAATTTCACTCTCAGGTCCATGCCTTGATTTACCAGCAATAACCCAATTTTTCAAAGCTTCTCTGGCTTGCTGGTGGAGTTCATCCACATACTCATTCCAGCCTGGCCTGAAGCTGTACTTCTTTGCTTTTCTCTGAATGAGTGGTTTACTAGCCTCATTCAGACCCTGCACAATTCTGTCATATAGTACACATAGCTCTTCTTTGTGATTTGGCATACCACAGTTGAAATTATCACACATTATAGCATCATATGGAATTTCAGTGTTACCTATGGTCTTCTCAGTCAAGTCATGATAATGTAGCAGGTCATTCTCTGAGAGTTTAGCCCACTCAATTTTCCCACCATGATTAACCTGATTATCATCCGTGGTCATTGTAGGTAGGTTTTCTACATTGAGCATAATGGAGACAGGCATGTGGTCCATTGTTGCAAACCCATACAAAATCTCAACTTTATCCACACATTCATGAGCATCAGCTGTGCTTACACAATGATCTAGCCAGGATGTTGTATTCCAAGCCTCACTGACATATGTATAGCTATCTGTTGGCAAATGGATCTTACTTGTTAACAAGAGCTTATTATCATGACAAAATTCAACTAGGTATCGGCCAAACACAGACTTCCTATCAGAGATATCTGCATTCAAATCACCCATTACATAAATACGGCTACATTCATTTTCCTCAATAAAAGAGCCAATAAAAGCAAGCTTCTGAAGATATTCGTCCTCGTTACTGGAACATTCATAAGGTGTGTAAACATTCAAAATGATAAGAACATTACCATTATAAGAAACTTTTATTGCAACACACCAGTCTACTCTCAATCTAATCACACTGATCAGAGGGTCATATTTTTTATGCCACATAATGGCCACACCTCCAGGTATTCTGCCTTGAACCAACCCCAAGCTCAAATCTGTGGTTGACTCCCCCACCCCATGGAAGTTACTATGAACAGAGTTAAGCTTGTCCAGGTCCTGTTTAGCAAGAAAAGTTTCTTGTAGACAAAGAATGTCAGTTTCCTCAAGGAGTTTGTCAACAACAAGTCGCCGTGCCTTATCCGCTGCATTGTGTCCTAGACGCAGGCCGCGTGTGTTATATGACACAATTCTCATGAGAAGTAGACAAATCTTATGCATGTCACCCAAGTAAGCAGCGATGGATGAAATGATTACTGCATGTCATTTACCCAAGCTTTCTCTTTACATCATGTTTCTCTCCACTCTCCTTTCTGCTTACATGTATAACTCCTTGTATGTTCACACACTTGATCCTGGGTTCCAACTCCAATGTAGTTACTCAGTCTTGTTAATCATTACTGACATGGTGCAGATTTTAAGTTTAATACTATTATGGCCAGGACAGTCTGACAGACTGACAAACAGACATTGCAGGTCTCTCTCACTCTGTGAGTTTTGCTAATATTTGATGACTTCCCATCCTACAACATAAGTGAAACAAACATGATGTCAGGACATTTTTTACCCTTGAAGAGGGCGGCACATGTAGGCCTATTTTAGATTTAGTAAAATGCCACAGATTAGCCTATGTTTTTGGAACTTCACCTGGTTGAACAATATGGTAAATAGGCCTACTATCATTTTGATTTCATTTGATTTGGAAACATAAAACATTACATAACATTTTTATAGACTAGTGGTTGTTCAGGTGGGGTTAAGAAAGATAAACACAAAAAGCAATGTTGTAGGAATTGAGCAGAGAGAAAACAATGACATAGAGTACTGGGCCTATCCTATTTGTACCTAGCTAATGCATCTGGGTCTCGTTTCAATTTGGTTTTTTCCGTAATTTGGTTTTGAAAGAGAAAACGGGAAAACGGAAGCACTTCCGTTATTTCGTTTTGTGTCTCAAAACGGAATAACGGGAAAACGGCCGTATTTCCATAAATCCGTTTTATTTTGAAAACAAAATATCAAACTATCAAAAGGTACACGGACCCTCACTACCACATAATACCACTTCATGCAAATGAAGCTATTATGTCATGTTTGAATAAAAAAGCCTGCATGTGCACATGTTGCTATAGTTATGTGACTTTTGAGGTCACGTGAATATATTTAGAATGGTTTGATAATTTGCCACTTAGACCATGGGGAGGAGACCAGCTGAGTAAACTGATCTGTGGATGAGAAACTTGCAACTGAAGAAGTTACCCCCACCCCCCGGCCTAGACACTGGGGAAGGTAGGGAATCTTGAGGTGACCGGATGAGGGAACTTCTCATTTGAAGATCCAGATTAAGACAGTCTGTATCTTGATGGAGGTGGTGCAGGGGTGGAGGTGGGCTGGGAGTTTTGCTGAAATGACAGCTGGATGACAGCAGAGAGAGAAATTTGACAGCTAATGACGGATTGGTAGAGAACAGGGAGAGGCTGGCAGACTGTGACTTGTTGAAATATGTGAAGAAGGGTGGAGCAAGAGGATAGTGGGAAAACAGAGAAGTGGCTTTGAGGTATACTTAAGGTAAACATTAAAATACCTATTGAAACTTTGAAATACGCATCAATAGGTAAAATTTCAATTCATGTTTTGATGTTCAAATGGAGTCTCTATGTGAAAGTATACCACAAATGTTATTAGCATGTAGGCTAGCTGAAAACCCGATTTCAAGAAATGTGTGACTTGGAAAGAGTATGCATTGCTTGGAGCTTTCAGGGACAGAGTGGGGAACGTCTTGCACTACGGCAGATGAGGGTCACGGTGGGTGGTGAGGGTCACGGTGGCTGGTTTGGGGCGGAACAGGTTAGAACCCGCAGATTGCCGCTCGCGGCTATATTTATTATTATTTTTTGTTGTCTGCCGCTTGAGCTCAAATTCCCGTGAGCTGGAATGAGCCAGAAACCTGAAACTTGGCCCAATGATTGGAAATGATGTGCATCAACTTTTATTAAAATATGAGCCCAGTCGGCCACATGGTGGCGCTGTAATTAAGGCTTAAAAATGACTTTTTTGGGAGGCCACGCCCCTCACACCATAAGTCTGATTGACTTGAAATTTGACACACAGGTCCAGCTCAATGTGCTCTACAAAAAAGCCTCTGGGACCATTAAGCTCCGCCTGACTAGATTTTTTGCTAATTTGCATAATTTGAAAAACAGTAAAGTGACATAAACTTTTACAATTTTGACTCCATCAACACCAAATTTGGTACACTGCTTTGGGGGATGACAAGACACATTTCTGTTATAAATGAGCCAGACTGGTCAAAAAACATGGCCGCCACGGACCAATGAATCTTTGCTGTGGGCGGAGCTTAGAATTGATTGGCCATAACTCCCACACCCTTTGACCTATCATCACCAAACTTGGTGGGTAGATCCACAATGAGACTTGGAAGCTGCCTACCAAAGCATTTTGAGCTCAGCCTATAGGGGGCGCTATAAATGCCACACATCTGTATCTCAAAGACCATTGGATGGAATTTCACCAAATTTGGTATGCATGCTCTAGCGGTGGCTATTAACTCATATCTTGAGTGCCATGTTGATAGGTGAAAGTGGGCGTGGCCTATTCATCATTAACCATCATAATTTGCGTTTTATTAATTTATGACCAGCTGGAAGGACCTAGGGACATGAAACGTGGTACATGGACTATAAATGACATCCAAATACTGCTCAAAAAAATTTGGTCCCAATAGGCCTTATGGGGGCGCTATAACATAGAGTGTAAAGCTTGAAAGGCTCTGCCCGCCGCACCACAAGTGCTATTGACTTGAAATTTTACACACACATCCTCCTGATAGTCCTCTACAAAAAAGCCTCTTGCACCATGAATGCCGCCCTTACAGAATTTTTGCTAATTTTAATAATGTTAAAAACAGTAAAATGAATAAGCTTTTGAAATATTTGTGCTATCAACACCAAACTTGGTATGAGGCATCGGGGGACCGAGACACTCATTTCTATTATAAATGAGCAAGATTGGACGAAAAACACGGCTGCCGTCAAGCAAAGTGTCCTTGGAAAGGGCGGGGCTTAGTGAATATCGGCTGTAAAATGTTAACCGTTTTTCCGATCGTCACAAAACTGGGTAAATATCATCAGAAGGGGACCAAGAACACACCCAAAAAAAGATTTTGAGATTAGCACATAGGGGGCGCCACCGCCAAACCGTTTTCTCCATTGAAAATGAATTACGGAATCTTCAAAAATCACAAAATTTCAAACGGTAACTACGGATTCATACTTTCAGCTAGAAACTCCATTCAAACTGGAAAATATTCAGCAATTCCTTGACTTTTTACATATGATTCAACTTTTCAATCCCATTCAAACTTTCCAAAATATTCAGCGTTTTCTGAAACTTGGTTATAATGGAAGTCAATGAGAAAATCCTTCGAACTCACTCATCTTCACCCAAACTTCACAAACTCATACATTCACGTAGAAGCTCCATTCCAACTCTGAAATGTTGACATTGCCATCGACTTTCAGTGACTTATTCATATTTTCCATATCTCTTTTAGTTTTTCTACACCAGCTGTTTAAAAATCATGAAATTTTCAGCCCTTCTCAGAATTTATAATGGGTGTGTATTGCGTGGAATGTTGAGAGTTAGAGTGGGTGATGTCATCGCTAGAATGCACAGCACCTCTGAAATCATCAAGAAATTTTCTCTTAAACTCGCTGGTGCGGCCACATCGTTCACTCTACATACACAAATTGTACACCAAATTGTAGGAAAAGCCGTTCCGGTCGCAGAGGTGTGACCGCTGAAGAAAATGGATTCAGGGTTTTGGCTGCAGGTGGTCTAAAAGGACAACAAGTCCAACCAACTGCCCCATTCACTCCCATGTTAAGTGAGAGTCCAAATTTCTGGAAGAAAGCAGACCATTCCACTTATGTCCATCATGGCTCTGGCCTCATTTTTCACACCACAGAAATGAAATTTACACCTTTGTGATCCGCATCCTGTCCTCTCGCTCACGGTGTGCTTTTTGTAGCTGTAGCACTTACAGTTTTTCATTAAACAGTTGGAGTTTGAGAGGAACTTTTGGCTCAGTTTCTGCCTTTTCTTGGTGTATTTAAATTTGACTGTGCCATTGCCAACTGGTGATTGGCTGAATCAACTCCAGCCGTTCGGCCAATCGTCTGTGTGTCACAGCACAGTCAAATTTGAATATTTCAGCAACCTGACTTCTTTGCAGTTAAAGCCTCATCATACAGAGGTAATTACATATGTGTCAGTCTGCCTGTCTGGGTCTGTCTGTCTCTGTCTTTCTGTGTCCATCTTGGACATTTTAGACTGCAGTCTTTTTTAGCTGTTAAGTTAAGCTGTTTTTTCTATCTGTAAGTGGACATACACACAGAAAGACAAACAGACTCACACATACACAAACGCGGCGACAGCACGTGAACATACACACATTCAGGCATGCACACACACACAGACACACAGTGATACATTTACTGCTATTAATAATTAGCGTATTGGTATGGGGATACTAGTTGGCAGCGAGCATCAGGCACACTCAAAATTTCATGTGAAATTTTCTAGTTCATTCATTCACTCATTCATTAATTCTTGAAAATGAAAATTTCATTCATGAAAATTTCAAATGCTCTGCAGAGATCAGATGAAGGCCACAGGATTTGTTTAAAGCCAATTTCCAAATTGCATATTTGAACCTAGCAACAGCTTTCTTTTTAATTTCACTCTCAGGTCCATGCCTTGATTTACCAGCAATAACCCAATTTTTCAAAGCTTCTCTGGCTTGCTGGTGGAGTTCATCCACATACTCATTCCAGCCTGGCCTGAAGCTGTACTTCTTTGCTTTTCTCTGAATGAGTGGTTTACTAGCCTCATTCAGACCCTGCACAATTCTGTCATATAGTACACATAGCTCTTCTTTGTGATTTGGCATACCACAGTTGAAATTATCACACATTATAGCATCATATGGAATTTCAGTGTTACCTATGGTCTTCTCAGTCAAGTCATGATAATGTAGCAGGTCATTCTCTGAGAGTTTAGCCCACTCAATTTTCCCACCATGATTAACCTGATTATCATCCGTGGTCATTGTAGGTAGGTTTTCTACATTGAGCATAATGGAGACAGGCATGTGGTCCATTGTTGCAAACCCATACAAAATCTCAACTTTATCCACACATTCATGGGCATCAGCTGTGCTTACACAATGATCTAGCCAGGATGTTGTATTCCAAGCCTCACTGACATATGTATAGCTATCTGTTGGCAAATGGATCTTACTTGTTAACAAGAGCTTATTATCATGACAAAATTCAACTAGGTATCGGCCAAACACAGACTTCCTATCAGAGATATCTGCATTCAAATCACCCATTACATAAATACGGCTACATTCATTTTCCTCAATAAAAGAGCCAATAAAAGCAAGCTTCTGAAGATATTCGTCCTCGTTACTGGAACATTCATAAGGTGTGTAAACATTCAAAATGATAAGAACATTACCATTATAAGAAACTTTTATTGCAACACACCAGTCTACTCTCAATCTAATCACACTGATCAGAGGGTCATATTTTTTATGCCACATAATGGCCACACCTCCAGGTATTCTGCCTTGAACCAACCCCAAGCTCAAATCTGTGGTTGACTCCCCCACCCCATGGAAGTTACTATGAACAGAGTTAAGCTTGTCCAGGTCCTGTTTAGCAAGAAAAGTTTCTTGTAGACAAAGAATGTCAGTTTCCTCAAGGAGTTTGTCAACAACAAGTCGCCGTGCCTTATCCGCTGCATTGTGTCCTAGACGCAGGCCGCGTGTGTTATATGACACAATTCTCATGAGAAGTAGACAAATCTTATGCATGTCACCCAAGTAAGCAGCGATGGATGAAATGATTACTGCATGTCATTTACCCAAGCTTTCTCTTTACATCATGTTTCTCTCCACTCTCCTTTCTGCTTACATGTATAACTCCTTGTATGTTCACACACTTGATCCTGGGTTCCAACTCCAATGTAGTTACTCAGTCTTGTTAATCATTACTGACATGGTGCAGATTTTAAGTTTAATACTATTATGGCCAGGACAGTCTGACAGACTGACAAACAGACATTGCAGGTCTCTCTCACTCTGTGAGTTTTGCTAATATTTGATGACTTCCCATCCTACAACATAAGTGAAACAAACATGATGTCAGGACATTTTTTACCCTTGAAGAGGGCGGCACATGTAGGCCTATTTTAGATTTAGTAAAATGCCACAGATTAGCCTATGTTTTTGGAACTTCACCTGGTTGAACAATATGGTAAATAGGCCTACTATCATTTTGATTTCATTTGATTTGGAAACATAAAACATTACATAACATTTTTATAGACTAGTGGTTGTTCAGGTGGGGTTAAGAAAGATAAACACAAAAAGCAATGTTGTAGGAATTGAGCAGAGAGAAAACAATGACATAGAGTACTGGGCCTATCCTATTTGTACCTAGCTAATGCATCTGGGTCTCGTTTCAATTTGGTTTTTTCCGTAATTTGGTTTTGAAAGAGAAAACGGGAAAACGGAAGCACTTCCGTTATTTCGTTTTGTGTCTCAAAACGGAATAACGGGAAAACGGCCGTATTTCCATAAATCCGTTTTATTTTGAAAACAAAATATCAAACTATCAAAAGGTACACGGACCCTCACTACCACATAATACCACTTCATGCAAATGAAGCTATTATGTCATGTTTGAATAAAAAAGCCTGCATGTGCACATGTTGCTATAGTTATGTGACTTTTGAGGTCACGTGAATATATTTAGAATGGTTTGATAATTTGCCACTTAGACCATGGGGAGGAGACCAGCTGAGTAAACTGATCTGTGGATGAGAAACTTGCAACTGAAGAAGTTACCCCCACCCCCCGGCCTAGACACTGGGGAAGGTAGGGAATCTTGAGGTGACCGGATGAGGGAACTTCTCATTTGAAGATCCAGATTAAGACAGTCTGTATCTTGATGGAGGTGGTGCAGGGGTGGAGGTGGGCTGGGAGTTTTGCTGAAATGACAGCTGGATGACAGCAGAGAGAGAAATTTGACAGCTAATGACGGATTGGTAGAGAACAGGGAGAGGCTGGCAGACTGTGACTTGTTGAAATATGTGAAGAAGGGTGGAGCAAGAGGATAGTGGGAAAACAGAGAAGTGGCTTTGAGGTATACTTAAGGTAAACATTAAAATACCTATTGAAACTTTGAAATACGCATCAATAGGTAAAATTTCAATTCATGTTTTGATGTTCAAATGGAGTCTCTATGTGAAAGTATACCACAAATGTTATTAGCATGTAGGCTAGCTGAAAACCCGATTTCAAGAAATGTGTGACTTGGAAAGAGTATGCATTGCTTGGAGCTTTCAGGGACAGAGTGGGGAACGTCTTGCACTACGGCAGATGAGGGTCACGGTGGGTGGTGAGGGTCACGGTGGCTGGTTTGGGGCGGAACAGGTTAGAACCCGCAGATTGCCGCTCGCGGCTATATTTATTATTATTTTTTGTTGTCTGCCGCTTGAGCTCAAATTCCCGTGAGCTGGAATGAGCCAGAAACCTGAAACTTGGCCCAATGATTGGAAATGATGTGCATCAACTTTTATTAAAATATGAGCCCAGTCGGCCACATGGTGGCGCTGTAATTAAGGCTTAAAAATGACTTTTTTGGGAGGCCACGCCCCTCACACCATAAGTCTGATTGACTTGAAATTTGACACACAGGTCCAGCTCAATGTGCTCTACAAAAAAGCCTCTGGGACCATTAAGCTCCGCCTGACTAGATTTTTTGCTAATTTGCATAATTTGAAAAACAGTAAAGTGACATAAACTTTTACAATTTTGACTCCATCAACACCAAATTTGGTACACTGCTTTGGGGGATGACAAGACACATTTCTGTTATAAATGAGCCAGACTGGTCAAAAAACATGGCCGCCACGGACCAATGAATCTTTGCTGTGGGCGGAGCTTAGAATTGATTGGCCATAACTCCCACACCCTTTGACCTATCATCACCAAACTTGGTGGGTAGATCCACAATGAGACTTGGAAGCTGCCTACCAAAGCATTTTGAGCTCAGCCTATAGGGGGCGCTATAAATGCCACACATCTGTATCTCAAAGACCATTGGATGGAATTTCACCAAATTTGGTATGCATGCTCTAGCGGTGGCTATTAACTCATATCTTGAGTGCCATGTTGATAGGTGAAAGTGGGCGTGGCCTATTCATCATTAACCATCATAATTTGCGTTTTATTAATTTATGACCAGCTGGAAGGACCTAGGGACATGAAACGTGGTACATGGACTATAAATGACATCCAAATACTGCTCAAAAAAATTTGGTCCCAATAGGCCTTATGGGGGCGCTATAACATAGAGTGTAAAGCTTGAAAGGCTCTGCCCGCCGCACCACAAGTGCTATTGACTTGAAATTTTACACACACATCCTCCTGATAGTCCTCTACAAAAAAGCCTCTTGCACCATGAATGCCGCCCTTACAGAATTTTTGCTAATTTTAATAATGTTAAAAACAGTAAAATGAATAAGCTTTTGAAATATTTGTGCTATCAACACCAAACTTGGTATGAGGCATCGGGGGACCGAGACACTCATTTCTATTATAAATGAGCAAGATTGGACGAAAAACACGGCTGCCGTCAAGCAAAGTGTCCTTGGAAAGGGCGGGGCTTAGTGAATATCGGCTGTAAAATGTTAACCGTTTTTCCGATCGTCACAAAACTGGGTAAATATCATCAGAAGGGGACCAAGAACACACCCAAAAAAAGATTTTGAGATTAGCACATAGGGGGCGCCACCGCCAAACCGTTTTCTCCATTGAAAATGAATTACGGAATCTTCAAAAATCACAAAATTTCAAACGGTAACTACGGATTCATACTTTCAGCTAGAAACTCCATTCAAACTGGAAAATATTCAGCAATTCCTTGACTTTTTACATATGATTCAACTTTTCAATCCCATTCAAACTTTCCAAAATATTCAGCGTTTTCTGAAACTTGGTTATAATGGAAGTCAATGAGAAAATCCTTCGAACTCACTCATCTTCACCCAAACTTCACAAACTCATACATTCACGTAGAAGCTCCATTCCAACTCTGAAATGTTGACATTGCCATCGACTTTCAGTGACTTATTCATATTTTCCATATCTCTTTTAGTTTTTCTACACCAGCTGTTTAAAAATCATGAAATTTTCAGCCCTTCTCAGAATTTATAATGGGTGTGTATTGCGTGGAATGTTGAGAGTTAGAGTGGGTGATGTCATCGCTAGAATGCACAGCACCTCTGAAATCATCAAGAAATTTTCTCTTAAACTCGCTGGTGCGGCCACATCGTTCACTCTACATACACAAATTGTACACCAAATTGTAGGAAAAGCCGTTCCGGTCGCAGAGGTGTGACCGCTGAAGAAAATGGATTCAGGGTTTTGGCTGCAGGTGGTCTAAAAGGACAACAAGTCCAACCAACTGCCCCATTCACTCCCATGTTAAGTGAGAGTCCAAATTTCTGGAAGAAAGCAGACCATTCCACTTATGTCCATCATGGCTCTGGCCTCATTTTTCACACCACAGAAATGAAATTTACACCTTTGTGATCCGCATCCTGTCCTCTCGCTCACGGTGTGCTTTTTGTAGCTGTAGCACTTACAGTTTTTCATTAAACAGTTGGAGTTTGAGAGGAACTTTTGGCTCAGTTTCTGCCTTTTCTTGGTGTATTTAAATTTGACTGTGCCATTGCCAACTGGTGATTGGCTGAATCAACTCCAGCCGTTCGGCCAATCGTCTGTGTGTCACAGCACAGTCAAATTTGAATATTTCAGCAACCTGACTTCTTTGCAGTTAAAGCCTCATCATACAGAGGTAATTACATATGTGTCAGTCTGCCTGTCTGGGTCTGTCTGTCTCTGTCTTTCTGTGTCCATCTTGGACATTTTAGACTGCAGTCTTTTTTAGCTGTTAAGTTAAGCTGTTTTTTCTATCTGTAAGTGGACATACACACAGAAAGACAAACAGACTCACACATACACAAACGCGGCGACAGCACGTGAACATACACACATTCAGGCATGCACACACACACAGACACACAGTGATACATTTACTGCTATTAATAATTAGCGTATTGGTATGGGGATACTAGTTGGCAGCGAGCATCAGGCACACTCAAAATTTCATGTGAAATTTTCTAGTTCATTCATTCACTCATTCATTAATTCTTGAAAATGAAAATTTCATTCATGAAAATTTCAAATGCTCTGCAGAGATCAGATGAAGGCCACAGGATTTGTTTAAAGCCAATTTCCAAATTGCATATTTGAACCTAGCAACAGCTTTCTTTTTAATTTCACTCTCAGGTCCATGCCTTGATTTACCAGCAATAACCCAATTTTTCAAAGCTTCTCTGGCTTGCTGGTGGAGTTCATCCACATACTCATTCCAGCCTGGCCTGAAGCTGTACTTCTTTGCTTTTCTCTGAATGAGTGGTTTACTAGCCTCATTCAGACCCTGCACAATTCTGTCATATAGTACACATAGCTCTTCTTTGTGATTTGGCATACCACAGTTGAAATTATCACACATTATAGCATCATATGGAATTTCAGTGTTACCTATGGTCTTCTCAGTCAAGTCATGATAATGTAGCAGGTCATTCTCTGAGAGTTTAGCCCACTCAATTTTCCCACCATGATTAACCTGATTATCATCCGTGGTCATTGTAGGTAGGTTTTCTACATTGAGCATAATGGAGACAGGCATGTGGTCCATTGTTGCAAACCCATACAAAATCTCAACTTTATCCACACATTCATGGGCATCAGCTGTGCTTACACAATGATCTAGCCAGGATGTTGTATTCCAAGCCTCACTGACATATGTATAGCTATCTGTTGGCAAATGGATCTTACTTGTTAACAAGAGCTTATTATCATGACAAAATTCAACTAGGTATCGGCCAAACACAGACTTCCTATCAGAGATATCTGCATTCAAATCACCCATTACATAAATACGGCTACATTCATTTTCCTCAATAAAAGAGCCAATAAAAGCAAGCTTCTGAAGATATTCGTCCTCGTTACTGGAACATTCATAAGGTGTGTAAACATTCAAAATGATAAGAACATTACCATTATAAGAAACTTTTATTGCAACACACCAGTCTACTCTCAATCTAATCACACTGATCAGAGGGTCATATTTTTTATGCCACATAATGGCCACACCTCCAGGTATTCTGCCTTGAACCAACCCCAAGCTCAAATCTGTGGTTGACTCCCCCACCCCATGGAAGTTACTATGAACAGAGTTAAGCTTGTCCAGGTCCTGTTTAGCAAGAAAAGTTTCTTGTAGACAAAGAATGTCAGTTTCCTCAAGGAGTTTGTCAACAACAAGTCGCCGTGCCTTATCCGCTGCATTGTGTCCTAGACGCAGGCCGCGTGTGTTATATGACACAATTCTCATGAGAAGTAGACAAATCTTATGCATGTCACCCAAGTAAGCAGCGATGGACGAAATGATTACTGCATGTCATTTACCCAAGCTTTCCCTTTACATCATGTTTCTCTCCACTCTCCTTTCTGCTTACATGTATAACTCCTTGTATGTCCACACACTTGATCCTGGGTTCCAACTCCAATGTAGTTACTCAGTCTTGTTAATCATTAATGATATGGTGCAGATTTTAAGTTTAATACTATTATGGCCAGGACAGTCTGACAGACTGACAAACAGACATTGCAGGTCTCTCTCACTCTGTGAGTTTTGCTAATATTTGATGACTTCCCATCCTACAACATAAGTGAAACAAACATGATGTCAGGACATTTTTTACCCTTGAAGAGGGCGGCACATGTAGGCCTATTTTAGGTTTAGTAAAATGCCACAGATTAGCCTATGTTTTTGGAACTTCACCTGGTTGAACAATATGGTAAATAGGCCTACTATCATTTTGATTTCATTTGATTTGGAAACATATAACATTACATAACATTTTTATAGACTAGTGGTTGTTCAGGTGGGGTTAAGGAAGATAAACACAAAAAGCAATGTTGTAGGAATTGAGCAGAGAGAAAACAATGACATAGAGTACTGGGCCTATCCTATTTGTACCTAGCTAATGCATCTGGGTCTCGTTTCAATTTGGTTTTTCCGTAATTTGGTTTTGAAAGAGAAAACGGGAAAACGGAAGCACTTCCGTTATTTCGTTTTGTGTCTCAAAACGGAATAACGGGAAAACGGCCATATTTCCGTAAATCCGTTTTATTTTGAAAACAAAATATCAAACTATCAAAAGGTACACGGACCCTCACTACCACATAATACCACTTCATGCAAATGAAGCTATTATGTCATGTTTGAATAAAAAAGCCTGCATGTGCACATGTTGCTATAGTTATGTGACTTTTGAGGTCACGTGAATATATTTAGAATGGTTTGATAATTTGCCACTTAGACCATGGGGAGGAGACCAGCTGAGTAAACTGATCTGTGGATGAGAAACTTGCAACTGAAGAAGTTACCCCCACCCCCCGGCCTAGACACTGGGGAAGGTAGGGAATCTTGAGGTGACCGGATGAGGGAACTTCTCATTTGAAGATCCAGATTAAGACAGTCTGTATCTTGATGGAGGTGGTGCAGGGGTGGAGGTGGGCTGGGAGTTTTGCTGAAATGACAGCTGGATGACAGCAGAGAGAGAAATTTGACAGCTAATGACGGATTGGTAGAGAACAGGGAGAGGCTGGCAGACTGTGACTTGTTGAAATATGTGAAGAAGGGTGGAGCAAGAGGATAGTGGGAAAACAGAGAAGTGGCTTTGAGGTATACTTACGTAAAGAGATGATCTTCCTGTCTGAAGTTTCACTTACCTTTATTTAGGTAAAATCATAATAGTACACTCACATCTGTGTCTTTAGCCTTACAGAATATTTTACAGCCTCTCCCATACACATCCATTATTATCTCCAGATTTCTCCCAAAATTATCATGATCATGGAACTGTGATTGCTTAAACATTAAAATACCTATTGAAACTTTGAAATACGCATCAATAGGTAAAATTTCAATTTATGTTTTGATGTTCAAATGGAGTCTCTATGTGAAAGTATACCACAAATGTTATTAGCATGTAGGCTAGCTGAAAACCCGATTTCAAGAAATGTGTGACTTGGAAAGAGTATGTATTGCTTGGAGCTTTCAGGGACAGAGTGGGGAACGTCTTGCACTACGGCAGATGAGGGTCACGGTGGGTGGTGAGGGTCACGGTGGCTGGTTTGGGGCAGAACAGGTTAGAACCCGCAGATTGCCGCTCGCGGCTATATTAGGCTTTAAGTTTATCTTCAAAGCCTGCCACTTCTTGTTTCAGTTCAGTTTCCTTCATGATGAAATTCATAATGTCTATATTGTTCTTTGACATTGTTTTCAGTTCTTGTAACTTTGTCTTTATTTTAAGGGATTCTTGCTTAGTTTGTTCAATGATTGACGATCAGTGATGGACTTAATGAAAGACAGGATTTGACTCCTTTTCTATGATATAATTATTAACTTATATCTCCCTCCACAGGTAATTTGGATCCACAGGGAGAGATGAGCCACAAGGCCCCTTGTCACTTCCCTATCACTCCCCCTTACTATTTAACGTAAGTGTAGAGGGATAGAAGTAGGACCTGCAGTCTATCTGTCTTTACAAAGATGTCATCTAGATAAAGGGATAAGGTTAAATTCACCTATCATTCTTGTAACTCTTGTACTCTTAGATCTTGCTGTGTTTTTTTTTTATCTATGTACCTAATTGTGTGTAGGCTACATGTATTATGCTTTCTGGATGAACTGTAAGAATCTTTTGAACACACACACACACACACACACGCACACACACACACACACGGGCGCACTGCCTATATTTACGCCCCTTATTTTTTTTCATCCTGCATAAAACCCTACACTTTTAGGGGTAAGGACCTCTGAGATTCTTAAGTAAGAAATGGAAACAGCAGTCCAACAGAGGGGTAGTATGCTGGTTATAGTAGCATCGTCAGTATCATGCGTATTAATATCCTACAGCAGTAGTAGTCTAATGTTGTGGTGTCATTACTCCAGCCAGCGTCATGGCCCGCCCTCCCTGCTGTTCAGTGTAGTCAGGTTGGGAAGGAGGACGGGTTAAACTGGCAATTCACATAGCACTGGATTTACCGGACTCCACCTGTCGCGAGCCCTGTTTTGTTCTGTCAGTGTCGCAGCAAACGATAACAGCGCGCTGTGACAGAGGTCGGCACGAGACACAAACACAGGAGCGAGACCTGGCTTGTTCTTTTTTTCGTTTACAGAGGACAGAGGGGGAAACAACAACCATAACTCCGGTGGATGGTTTTATCCGCAGTGTCTCAGCCAGCCAGCCAACCGGGGAGCAGAATGTCAAGACAGCAGCACCGGACGCCGTTAAAACTCACCGACAACGTGGTGGAGGTCAAGAGCAAAGTGAGTACTTGGCGAATGGGGTTGTTTGTTAATGTAAGTGGTTATGATAGGATACGGGCTCTGGTTTATGCTTCCGTTCTGCCGGTGCACTGACATCACCAACAGAAACCGATGCACGTTTACTGTTCCACACTGCCAGTTCAGGGACATACTGTGCATGAAAAGCGACTGGATGCAGCTGAAAGGCGGCCTGGATGAGTTTACTGTACACGGACTAATCGACCCCGCCGCTCCGTTTAATTATTTAGTCGTTTCCCCTCCGTGTCTCTACTAAGCAGTCTCCTCCTGTCCCTATACTACGTTTCAGTGTCTCTTGGTTAGTATTTATAGCTCCAGTCAATTAAGATAGCCTGCTTGCAGCTGTGTTACTGTAATACTGCAGTGTAGTGTTACTTTATTCCGATGTACAGCCTGTCAGTGTTGACACGTTACACTAGGCTACAGCAGGTGTTGCGTTTGCGCTATACTTCGTAACTACATTCCGCAGGCTAGTCTGTAGTTTTGAAGTAATGGTAGGCCTCGTTACTCTATGAGAGTATTTTTATTTGGGGAGGCAACAAGACCACTTACTCTGTTCGAGCTGTAGAAACACCCCACTTGATGATGGAGATGTTATAACCCCCTCCCCCCTCTCAAACAGGGAAAACAGAATCATGTTGAAGCTTAACATCAGTCACAGAGGTTTATTTTGCCAACCAATTTCTAAACTTAGAGTCACTAGCGGCGCTGGGCCCAAATCGTTTCTTTCATTCACACACTCTACTTGTCACTCACATATGCAGCTAAATGCATTCAGTGTAGGTTGTCGTAAAGGTTATAGCGCTGCATCATTAGTAGGTTGAGGTCGACACCTACAAAGCCAGGATTGGCGTTTGATCAGGTTTATTTTAGCCAGCAGCCATACCCATGCCAGGCCCGATCGGCGTGAAACCAATATATTTCTTACGTACATTAATATGTTAAATACCATAAAACAGATCCAAGACTTTGAAACCTATTGTTATACAAACATTTAAATACAAGTAAGAGTATGGTACTAGAAGACACTGTGGTAAGCTGTGTTTGTTTTCCTAATACTGTGAATAATGTGCACTATGGTTGCTCTTCTCCCTTTATCAAGTGTCTTGTCTTAGGTCTTGTGTCTGTTGGTGTTGTGTGTGGCTTATATGTGGGTCAGCATGGTTATTGTGTGTTGGCCTTAAGTTTACAGACTTGACTGTCGAACAGTTGCCATTGCTTGGCAGTTAAATTTTCCCTTTATATAATTAGTTAAACAAGACTGAACACGGTGTCATTGTTTTTCTCAAGTGGAGTTGTGGTGGCTGAAGTAAATGTTTTGGAATCAATCAAGCACATTTTTGCTGCATCATTTTGTCAGGACATCTTGCTGTGGAAGCAGTTTATAGCACAGTTTTATTAGTATTTGATCACTGAAATTCATCCATAATTTTAAAGTCAAGTTTTATATTGAAGTCAAGTCTCAGTTGTAATGAAATGATGTGACTGAGGTCCTACCTTGGTGAAACCTGCCCTCCTCCAGCACACAGTCGTAGTGATACTATCTACTAATCTAATTACTTGGACAAAAACATGATTTTTTTTACATGTAGTCAGGCAGGGAGTCATGTTGTCATGTGACAGATAACTTTTTCACTGCTTGAAGTTGCTACATGTTGTTATGTTGGGAATTGATCAGCAGCCTGTCATACTAGTGATGCATATTCATGTTTTCATCATAATCTGAATTATACAGGCTGCTACTGTTCCATTGTGGCATTAAAAATGGCTCACTTTACTTGTAATGCACACCAGCACAGTGAGTTATGGCAATAGCGCTGTTTAGCCATTTACATAATTACATAAACCTAACTTTCCCTGTAACAATCCATTAGACAAGAATTTCCAGTGGTCTAATTTCTGGTATGCATCTCCCCACCCCAAACAGCATGTTTCCTGTGAGGTACAATCACACCTTGTCAAAACAATTCTAAGTATGCCTCTCCACTGATACCACGTCATGTTGATCATCACAGGCCTCTCTCTACTACCATTACAAATGCTATGCTTCACTCTCCAGTTTAAGGAAAAGTAATTAAACAATTCCTGCCAGTGATGCATCCCACCATCCAGGTATTTCTGCTTGAGGATTGATGAGGTTGGGTAGTCCAGAGAGAGTTCAGGGATTTAGACTCAAGACATTTAGAATGGAGCTGTATGAGTTACATATCCAGAATATACCTTAAAGAAGGCTGTTTGACCAGGTCACGAGAGCCGCTGTGTGGCTATAGTGTCTCGTTCATCAGCTAACATTAGCACAAAGGACACATCCACAGTGAGCAGGGTAGCCGATTCAGCAAGAAAGACTGGAAAGTCTCTTAGTGATGGCTGTTCAGCTTGTGTGTATATGACTGTGGTATTAAACAGATATGTTTATTCATGTATTCATTAGACTGACAGAGCTCAGAGAGCTTGTGGGACATAGCAAACTCACCACTGACACAAAGTTAGCAATAAAAACGACACCAATACTATGCGTTCTAATGTTAGTAGTAATGTAGTGTTGATATAGTAGGCCATGAAAATGTTGAAAAACAGTATTTTCTAACATGTATAATGTGTTAAGAAAGAAATCACTGATTTTGCTATACCCAGACTTTAACTAACCCATTTCAGCCAGACCGTAATCCCTGCTTTATGCAAAGAGGCTAAATTATGTTACTTTTCATGCATTTAACATTTTAAGAATCAAGAAAATTTATTTGGCATTTCTACTTTTTGTTCTATCAAAAAATGTACTGAACCGTGACACCACTGTATCTTATGTAATCAAACCATGTTTTTTCTGAACCATTACACACCTACTCTGTACCCATTCAAAAGAACACAGTGCATAAGAGTGGATCAGTGATGAGGCATTTAAACTTGTGAAACACTCTGAGTTTGCACACAGTGTCAATAGTAAGTTTACAATCGTAAGCTCTATGTGGAGCATACATGTAAGATTAACTGAGAACATGTCCAGCTTGGCCACAGTTCAAAAGGTCAGACTTATGGCTGGCTTTGACTACACAATATTTTTGTCTGTTACAGTGGTCACTGTGTCAGATAAGGTGCCATATCCTGTGTGATGTCATGGGAGGTGCTAGGGTACAACTTCTGGGAACAAGAATGTAAAAAACAATGACATCCAAAGTGGTGTGTATGTTACAGGCCAGACACATGCACATGCACAGATAGACCCTAGGTGATGCTTAAGCACCTGCCCTTTTGGCCTCTGCCTAGATAAGTGCCCTTCTTGCAAGACCTATTTTTTTATTTCTTTTAAAAAAGATTTATTTTAGTTTTTAAATTTGCACCATGGTATCAATTCTTTTTCTTTTTTGGCCTTTATTGGAAAGGACAGATTAAGTGGAAGGACACTGCAAATGGGACACACAATCCACCCACCGAGCCACTGGGCGGCTTGGACCATGGTATAAGTTCTTAACTAAAAGCATACTGTATGCCTGACAACTGCATTTGAGTCAATCTCCTTGCCCTCCCTCTTTACCTTCCCTTGATTTTACAGCCACCACAGTTAACACACCCAAATCGAGTGCCCTGTGGCACAGCATCCGTGTCTCCTTTCTTTATGGACAGCCAGGTAACAATAGTGTTTGCAAGCCTTAGCATTGTTGGTTGCTGTTGTGAAATTAAACCACTGTTAAAACGTGAATACAGCCAGTCTGACTTAGGCAACAACCCACCATTACACTTAAAAACAAGTCAGCTTTAAAATAATGTTTGCATCCCCCACACACTGCTGAGGACCACAAGATGCAGAGGAGGAGATGAGAGGCACTGAGCTGCTGCTGCTATTCTTTAGGAATATTTAATAGTTATTTAGAAGATAATTATATGAATTAGTACATGACAATTTAAAAAAGAAAGAGAAGGAGAAGAAAATAAGGTGAAGAATGAGTTGAAGAGGAAAACATCAAGACGAGGAGAGTGACAGAGAGAAGAGGAGAGGAGAGGAAAGGAGAGGAGAACAAAATCAGGAGGAGAACAGAGCAGGATGCACTTAGCCTGACTGTTTCAGCTGGACACAGGCCTACTTTGTAGTTTGGAGTGTAGATTGATTGGTTTATTATGGTATTTATTCAGAGAACAGCATTTTTCAATTTTTTTTTGAAATTTTTTGATTTGAAGTCCTCTGAAGCGTTCACAGTTTGCATTGTTTTCGTGGTTGTTAACTGTTGCATAAATGTACAAAGTGAGTTTGGATGAGTAGCAGCTGCGAGGTACCTATAGTGCAGATCCTGAGACACTTCATATGCAAGTTTGACAGACATTTTCCCTTCTCATTACTGTGCACAAAGGTACTGTATGTACTTAGGCCTCAAGAGTGCTTCTGGTGCCAGCAGACCCATAGAAACTTCTTAACAGGGTGCACTTTGCCAGCGCACAAAACTTTTCTTCCTACATGTGCACCGGTGTGACCTGTTTGTTTCTGCTTGTGCAACTGCCTCACAAATAGTCTATGCACAGCACTGTTATTACTGGCTGTCTTGTTTTCAATCAGTTCAATCAATTTTTATTTATAAAGCCCAATATAACAAATCACAATTTGCCTCAGAGGGTTTTACAGCATACGACATCCCTCTGTCCTTAGGACTGTCGCAGCGGATAAGGAAAAACTCCCAAAAAAACCCTTTAACAGAGAAAAAAATGGTAGAAACCTCAGGAAGAGCAACTGAGGAGGGATCCCTCTTCCAGGACTGACAGACATGCAATAGATGTCGTACAGAACAGATCAACATGATAAATTAACAGTAATCCGTATGACACAATGAGATAGAAAGAGAGACAGAGACAGACAGTGAGTGATGAAAAATATTTAGGGGCACATGTGCACATAAAAAAATCAGCCGAAGCAGCCTATATTTTTGTCAATAAAAAAATATGATAATCTAACCACAAATATTGAAGGAACTCCAGCCATCTTCCCTCTTCCCCGTGTGACACGGTTATGGGCGGTTTTCCAAGCCACTGTTGGCATAATGAATATAAGACCCACTGTTGGAAGGGTGGAAATAAGTCAAAGTGTGGCGGAGGCAGGGGCGGTTTTTGCTTTGGGCAAAAACATAGATTGCACCCTGGGCGACCGCCTCAATCTATGTGAGGGCGCACGAGCGCCCTCCGCAAAAAAGCCAAAACAAACAAACAACAACAAAAAAAACTCGCCAGTTTTCTAGACTACCGCTCATTTCCATGTCAAGTTAGTGGAGTGGGCGCTGGGGCGCCCCTATTATCACGGCGGTTGTGGGTTGAACGGGGGTCACAGATAGGAATACGGTGGAGGATCATAGTGCGCAAGATTATAATTTATTTTATTTTGATCCCCCCTATGTTAATCACTTATTGATGCAGTTAGGGACCGTTCTCCACGGCCAGGCTGTCGGCTGGGTGGGAATAAGTCAAAGTGTGGCGGAGAAGAGGGACCAGGAAAAGAGGCTCCGTTCTCTAGGGACCATTTGCCATGGTACTGCTGCTGGGCAGGGTGGAAATAAGTCCTGCAGAGTTTCAGAGGACCTGGAGAATGTTTTAGGATAGTAATAACATTATATAAGATAATCATATTGCAAAGATAATATATATAAGATAATAACATTAACTAAAGACAAAATTAAATTGCAATACTTTTTCAAAACTTGATGATTTTACCTTTCTGTACATTTTGTATACAAATTCATTAAATAATTTTGCTTGTAAATGTGTATTTGCATCACGTTTATTACAGAAAACACATTATTTGATCAATTTACATTGTGCCCCTAAAGTTCTTTGTGCGTTCCTTACTTTTTCAACTTAGGAGTACATGTGCTCCTTGGGAAAAAAGTTAAGCCCTGTATTATAGGAGGTCCCCCAGCAGACTAGGTCAGCCTAACTAGGGGCTGGTACAATGCAAGCCTGAGCCAGACCTAACTATAAGCTTTATCATAAAGCAAAATCTTAAGTCTAGTCTTAAATGTGGAGATGTTGTCTGCCTCCCGGACCGCAACAGGAAGATGATTCCACAGGAGAGGAGCCTGATAGCTGAAGAACAAGCAGCAACTTCCAGGGCTGAAAAATTAAGCCAACATGGATATGCTAAAAACTGCAGTTCCTCAAGTAGGCAGCAGAGGCTGGCTGCAGAAGCCACCGGCATAGACCCCATATACCCCAATGTTAAAATCTCCAAATTTACAGTCGAAATAAACATGTTTACAGCGTGGTACAGAAAATGGTTTTGGTCTCTAAAGCTAATGGCTCCCTGCATGACAACTATACGGTGGAGAATCTATACATTTTTATTTATATAATTCACCTGTTTACATTTTATTGAAATGTTGTAAGGAGGGCTGCTTTGAATGACAGGCTGTCTGCTGATAGTGACCTCAGATCCCCCCCCCACTCCTCCACAGCACCAGTCACTTGCTCAAGTATGGTCACTTCTGACTCCAAAACACCAAGATGGCAATAACCAAAATGCCAAAAACAGGAGTCCACAACCATTATTTTAAACAGTCTGTGGTTCAGAAAATCCTGAAAAAAGAAATAAAGAAAATGTGACTCTTCCTCTTTTTCACAGTTTCATCTGCAACACCAACACCATGCCTCCCTCACTTTCTCTCACTTAATAATAGTAATAATGACACTATGGACACTTTATGGACACCACAGCAGTCTGCTGTTTTTGCACATACAATCACTTGCACCTTATCCACAGGCCATTTTCATTCACTGCTGCTCCTTATTATCCACTTCCCATTATTATTTTTATTGTTATTGTTATTATTATTTATCGCCGTCTCTTGTATTTTTGTACTTATTTGCATGTCTAGTTATTTAAGTTTTTAAGTTTAAATTTGAAATCTTTAATCTGACTCTTTCCTCTTGACTGCTGTAACACTGGAATTTCTCAATTATGGGATCAATAAAGGTGTATCTTATCTTATCTTAATAATACTACTACACACCTTACAGGACACAGTTAAAAACAAGCAGCAGTCTATCCATGGATCATAAAATCAAACAGTTCAGTAATATACAGTAATAAGGTAATACAAAATAATGATAATAATAATAATAATACAAAATAATACAGGTGTATACTAAAACCAGGTACAAAATCACCATCATGAAGTCAATGCAAGTCTCGATGTGTATGTCAGCATTAAATCAGACCAGTTTATGTCAGCTTGAAAAGGTTGGTTTTCAGACAAGATTTGAAAGTGGAAAGGGAATCAATTTGGCAAATGTCATGAGAGAGAGAGAATGCCAAAGGCAGGAGGCAGAACGGCCCCAAAGCAGAATGGCTTTGTCCAATAATGATCCAAAGAAAATGTGGTACAAATAGAACCTACGGTTTAGGATGAGATGTCAAAAATGCGTTTTTCGTAACAATCAAAAAGGTGTTGCAGCGCTCCCTTTTGACCTATTTAAAATAATATTACACATGTAGTTCAAGATTATGATTTAAAATATTATGCAAGTGTTGTAATGATTGGACAAACAGTTTCTGATTTATGGTCTTTATAGATAAGGTTGGTCCAACAATAATCCGCAGAAAGGTTGGTACAAATTGGACGTATGGTTAAGGAGGACCCCTCACTTGTAAACAAGACCCCGAGATACTTGAACTCCCTTGCTTGAGGCTGTAATTCTCCCCCAACCCACAGGGGGCAATCCACAGGTTTATGGCAGGGAACCATGGCCTCAGATTTGGCGGTGCTGACTCTCATCCCAACCGCTTCACACTTGGATGCAAACCACCCCAGTGCATGCTGGAGGTCACGGTGTGATGAAGCCAACAAAACCACATAGTCTGCAAATAACAGAGATACATTTGTGAGGTTCCTAAACCGGACCCCTTCCTCCCCCCCGGCTGCACCTCGAGATCCTGTCCATGAAAATCACAAACAGGATCGGCGACAAGGGACAACCTTGGCTGAGGTCAACACCCACTGAGAACATGTTTGACTTTGTGCTGAGTATTCAGACACAGCTCTCACTTTGGTCATACAGGGACTGGATGGCTCGTAGCAGCGAGCCTGGTATCCCAAATTCCCAAAGTACCCCATAAAAGACCCCCCGAGGGACATGGTTGTAAGCCTTCTCCAAGTCCACAAAGCACATGTGAACTGGATGGGCAAACTCCCATGACCCCTCTAGCAGCCTTGCAAGGGTAAAGAGCTGGTCCACTGTTTCACGGCCAGGATGGAGTCCGCATTGCTCCTCCTGAATCCGAGGTTTGACAATCAGTCGGAGCCTCTTTTCCAGCACCCTGGAGTAAACTTTACCCAAGAGTCTGAGTGTGTGATACCCTGATAGTTGGAGCACACTCTCCGGTCCCCCTTTTTGAAAATGGCAACCCCAACCCTATCTGCCACACCGCAGACACCGTACCCGACCTCCACGCGATATTGAAAAGGCGTGTCAATTAAGACAGCCCAACTATATCCAGAGTCTTCAGCATCTCAGGGTGAATTGCATCCACACCCAGCGCCTTGCTGCTGGGGAGGGTTTTGACTGCCTCAGCAACCTCTGCCAGGGATATGGGTGAGAGTTCCAGGCTCTGCCGCCTCCATGGTGGACGTGACGGCCGGGTTCATGAGTTTTTCAAAGTGCTCCTTCCACTGCTCGACGATGTCCACAGTTCGGGTCAGCACTTTTCCTTCTTTGCTGAGCACAGCCTGAGACAAACCCTGCTTTCCCTTCCTGAGGCAGTCTGCCAGAACTTCCTTGAGGCCAACTGAAAGTCCTTCTCCATAGCCTCCCCGAACTCCTCCCACACCCAGGTTTTTGCTTCAGCAACCGCAACAGCTGCAGCCTTTCTGGCCAACTGGTACCTGTCTGCTCTATCAGCAGACTCCAGGGCCAGCCAGACCCTTATGGCCTCCTTCTTCAGCCTGACGGCCTCCCTCACCGCTGGTGTCCACCAGGGACTTCTTAGGTTGTTGCCACGACAGGCAATGGCGGTAACTTTTATGTCTGGAATATCATGCTAGCACAACAGAAAGCCAAACGGCTTTCTTGAATGTCTTTTTTTTTTTATCAAAATTTTATTTTAATCAATCAGTCAATCAGTTTTATTTATAAAGCCCAATATCACAAATCACAATTTGCCTCACAGGGCTTTACAGCATACGACATCCCTCTGTCCTTAGAACCCTCACAGCGGATAAGGAAAAACTCCCCAAAAAAAAAACCTTTAACGGGGGAAAAAAACGGTAGAAACCTCAGGAAGAGCAACTGAGGAGGACGGACAGATGTCGTACAGAACAGATCAGCATAATAAATTAGCAGTAATCCGTATGACACAGTGAGACAGAAAGAGAGACAGAGACACAGACAGAGAGAGATGTAGGACAGACGGTAATGACAGTAGCTTTTACAACAACATTAATGAAAGTAATAATATGCAATATGCATTTTCAAATTAGAAAAAAAAACATGAGTGAATAATACCAAGGCACAGGGTGTGTACATATACAATACACACAGAACATAAAATAACTAAAAATAACTAAAAATGGTCAAAGAATATCTATAAAAAATACTAGTACGGGCAAGGGCATTGGTCGACGGCTCACCAACATTCAACACACACAAGGTGCAAGAGAAGAAGAAAATATACACACACACACACACACATATATATATATATATGTATATGTAAGAAAATGTCAATGACGTGATGCTACTTTTTTTGTGTTCATATGGTTTAGTCAAATTTAAAATAAATGTATGATTAACTTACAAATTTTAATTTTGTGTGGATCCAGTATATATTTCTGCTTTTAATTCATTTTGAGAGAATATATTAGAGGATAATGGCAAAGATGTCTAAATGGTGTAACCATAAAAGCTTGCACCAAATTATCTCAAGGCAATTGAATCGAATGCAACTGGACTTGGTTTTGTCTTAGAAGACGTTTCACCTCTTATCTAAGAGGCTTCATCCATCCACAGGCATCTTGCAGCAAATTATTAAACTTGCTTTAAAACATTAAAATTAAATTGACGTTTTTAGACTGGTCAGGTTTGGTAAGTTTACATGTCAAATGGTATGACCCTAGAAAAACATTAATAATTCATAAAAATCATTAAAATTAATATTTACTTAAAATATTATGTTTGAAATATTGAGACTAAGGCCATGTGCTTACACAGGTGTGCTTACACAGGTGTCCATGGTAATGCCTATCAAATTTGATTTTAAAATGAAATGTCAAATGGTGTAACCGGTTACACCATTTAACTCCTATTAAGAGCCTTTCTGTTATAGGCAGTTATGTCAAATATCAGCAGTTTATGATAGTAATTTGTTAGATATCAGTAGTTTATGATGCTAATTAAAGATGTATTATAAAAAAAACTCCTTTTGATCTTGTACAGTAGCTTTAAAATACCTAAAAATCCAAAAATTCATTTAAAGTAGAAATGTTACTTGAACATTAAAATTTCTGTCTGTGAAATACAATTATTTACATTTCTGCTATTTCATTACTAATGTATTACACATTTATAGAAAACTAAAGTAATCAAACTAAATAAATAAAATCAATTTTTCCCATCAGATGCCAGTTTCTGGGAGGGCCACCTGACAAGCCCTAAGGGTTTTCTTTTGGCTCCTCCCACACACTGTTTTTTTTCTCTTTTAAGTCATCGTTTTTTATATGTGTCAATACTGTATGTATTCTGTTTCTTCTTATTGACATCCTATACTCTTTTTCTTGTGTGCAAATAACAAAAACAAAAAACAAAACAAGGAAAAGTGGCTTGTCATAGAGTGTTAATGCAAATGAATGCTAATGATGCAGCAAGGGCCAATTACGTCCTTATGAGTTGGGTCAGGTGACTTTTTCCCTTATCAGAATTTAAAACACAAAATATGAAACATGAGTTAAATTTTAAAATTAAATGATTGTTGTTAGCAAAGAATTTACAGTAGAAGAAATTAGTTAATTGTTGTCAGCTCTTCCTTTTTCTGAACTTCCTCTCTCATTAAATTTTTATTGATTGATATTGAAATTTTTATTTTAATAGTAGACCAGTTCACCCTTATGAGTTGTTGTCAGGTGACTTTTTTCTTATCAGAACTTTTTAGGAAATGTCCTGCTCAGTATTGCCAAAATGCATTAAAATTTAAATATAGAAATACTTCAAAAATATCTTATTTCAATTTAATGCTTTTGAAATAACGATTTTTTTTTATAAGTACACTTAAATCTACTATAGGTGGATAAAATATTTTATATTTATCATTCTTTCGTGGTTACACCATTTGACATTTTCAGGAGCATTCAGTCTTACTTTTCATAAAAAATGGTGCAAATGTCATTTCAAATGACATAAAACCAACAAAAATACAGAATGTACATTTTAACAAATCTGATGCATGCTTTGAAAACTATTTTTGAAGATATTTCTGAATTGCTCATCTTGCCAACCCTTATTTGTCACTGACCCATATACATACATACACACACATACATACATAAATACATACACACACACACACACACATATATACATACACATACTGATATATATATCCTCATACATATATACATATATGTACATACACATACACATGCATTCTATTCCGATGTAATACAACTCAATAATCCTAGCTACTATTGATAAATTTAAGACAATATGAGATATATATTCTTATACACAAGAATTGTGGTCATTGAAACAGCTTATGATCACATTGCCCGAACCTAGAACAAACAAGTAATGACAGCAAAAACAAACAAACAAACAAACAAAGACACACATAAAACAAACAAACAACAAGGTCTGTAGGACTGGGCAACAATAAGTATTCACAAGAGAAGATTATAGAGAAGATGACGTGTTCAATTTTTGAATATGCTCAATGGCCTTGGAACAGGTCAGAAGGGAGTCAGATTTAGCACTGTTGATTCTGGCAGTAGATCTTTCAAGTAAACAAATATCAAAAAAGAAATTAAGCCAAAGTCTCCTCAACGAAATGGTAGGTTCAAACCAGTTCTTAATGATAGATTTTTTTAGCTGCAGTTAAAATTCGCTTCCCCTGAGAAGAAATATAAACATTATTGGGGTTGAACCCCAATAAATAAAGAGCAGGACAGGTGGGAAGAGATTTACCGATAATGTAACTAACAGTAATGTTTATGTATTCCCAAAGAGACTTAATCATGGGGCAGTGCCAGAGCATATGAAGGTAACCCCCTCTCACAGGATTCAGATAGTTGGGACAAGAATCATTATCTGCTAGTTTAAGTTTAAATCTGCGCTCAGGGGTGAAGTAGAATTTATAAATGAACTTAAAATGAATTAGTTGATGGGCCAGATTCTTTGATGATGAAAATAACGTAGTCTAGATTGTATGCCAGTTGCAGACAAAACCAAGAGATTGTAAGAGATTTTCCCAATCATGTAGAGTTTTATTGGGGTTCAACCCTAATGTTTAATGGGAGAAGTTTAATACCAGTTGAGGTGAGCTTGGTGTAGATCTGAGTGACTAATTTAGACTTTGAGAAAAACAGTGTTGTTATTGGATGAATGCCAGGAGAAACATCCCATGGAACCCTGTAAGTTTTTAAAGCAGTGCGGACTTGAAGGTAAAAGAACCATGAGGAGCCTGGGATGGAATAAGAGTTTTTAAGGTCTTGGAAGGATCGGAGGCCTTGGTCATTAAAGATATCGCCTAATACATGGATCCCCTGTTTAGACCACTGGTGAAAAGTAAAGGGCATTGACCCGGATAGTAGTGAATTATTGTGCCAGATGGGAGAAGAGGCGTGAAATTTGCAAGCAATAGATAAATGCTTTTCAATGCAATACCAGATGGATAATGTATTAGAGAAGATGGAACCCATATGTGATTTAGCAGTTTTGAGCTTAACAGAGGAAAATGGTAAGTCCTGAATTCTGATTGGGTGTGACAGAGCATTTTCTATGGCACGCCAAGACACTTCTGAGGAAGGATCCAAAAAGATTTTAATGGCTCTTAATTGAAATGCCCAGAAATAATACTTAAAATTCAGTAAAGCAAGACCACCAAGCAATTTGGGACGAGAAAGACTTATCCTAGCCCGTTTCCCCTTCCAAATAAAATTTCTACATGAAGACTCCAGGTCTTTAAAAAAAGTGGTTGATTGGAGCGAGAGGAAGCATGGAGAACAAAAAAGTGATTCTAGGCAGAATATTCATTTTTATAGTGGAGACACGGCCAAAGAAACCACAGTGCAAGGAAGACCAGGAATTGAAATCTCTCTTTACTTTTTCTAAAGCAAAATTAAAATTGTCTTTTATTATTTGAGAGATTGTGGGTCTTATGGAGATACCTAAGTACGTAAAGCCATGGGGTTGTACAGATACTGGGAAATTTGACAGATTGAGATTCGCGAGTGTGAGATGGAGGGGCATGAGAATGGATTTTGAGCGATTGATTTTATAGCCAGAAAAGGAGCCAAATGTTTGGAAAAGATTCAGAACACGGGGTAGGGAGTTGGCGATGTCAGTGAGATATAGAAGGATGTCATCTGCACACAGGGAAATATAGTGCGATGTATTCATAATTTTGACAGGTTTTATGACATTGTTTTGCCTCAGTGCTAGAGCTAGTGGTTCCAGCGAAAGAGCGAATAGAGTGGGGGACAGTGGATAGCCCTGTCTGGTTCCCCTCGTTAGAGGGAAGTCACATGCACCAGGGTGACCAGTTTGAACACGCACAGATGGGGCTGTGTATAATGTTTGGACCATATGAATAAAAGAGGGGCCGAAACCAAAGCGTTTCAACACTGCCAATAAAAAACTCCACTCCACGCGATCAAAAGACAAAATGCTGAAGGATGTTGCTCAGAAGCTGCATCAATAATTTGTAATAAACGGCAAATATTGTCTGAGGCCATCCGACCCTTCACAAAGCCAGTTTGGTCAGGGTGAAGCAGAGAAGAAACACAAAAGTCTAACCTTCTTGAGGGTACTTTGGCAAACAATTTCAAATCAGCATTTAAGATAGGGGGCGGTAGATAGAGCATTCAGCTGGGTCCTTGCCTTTTTTCAGAAGTAATTAGATAAGTGTGTTCTTTTGGTCTCTGTGAAAAGAACCGACATCTAAAGAGAAATTAAAGGAGTCAAAAACAATAGGACCGATCAAATGCCACAAAACAGAGAGTTATTTGGGGGGATTCCATTCTGGAGACTTTCCTTTCGGCATTGAAACAAGGGCATCTTTAAGCTCTTTCAGTGTGATTGGAGCTTCTAAGAGAGAGAAGTGTGGGTCAGAGAGAGTTGGAAAGTTCAAAGAATCTAAAAAAGACTCCATTTCTTGGTGGTCTCCTGGAGCCTCTGATGTATATAATTTAGAATAATAAAGTGTAAAAGCATGATTAATATCAGAGGGAAGTGTGCATAATTCACCAGTGTCATTTTTAATACAATTAATAGAAGCTAAATGTTCAGATTGTTTAAGTTTCAATGCCAGAAGTTTACTCGGCCTTTTGGAATATTTGTAGTATTTTTGTCTAGTTTTCAAATGAAGAAACTCAGCATGTGCAGTAGTAAGACACCTATGCTCTGACCTAGCAGAAGTTAGGACCTTTTGGCTGGCTTCAATGAAGTTAATTTTCTGTTGGGCTTCAAGCGAGGATATCTGCTTTTCAAGGTCTTCAAGAGTCTTCCTGCATTTTTTGTTCAGGTGGGATGAGGAAGAAGTAAAAAAACCCCCAAATATGACATTTAGTTACCTCCCAGAGTATATGTGGGTTGACCAGGGATTGTGTATTGAGATGGAGAAAATCCTTTAAACTTTCAGTGATATAAATTAAAAAGTCCTTATTTTTAAGGGTAGTATTAAATTGCCATCTCTTACATCTAAAAGGTTCTGAGAATTTTTTAAGAGAAAAAATAATGGGGGAATGATCAGAAAGAAGCATAGAAAGTATAGTAAACTGGGCATTATATTTCAAGAGCACAGGAGAGATGAAAAAGTACATTATTGGCGAGTTAAGCCAGCCGCCACCTGTAGAAAGTGGTTCTACACACAATAAAGCCTATAGTTTGGGAAAGTATAACACAGCAGTCTGCTGGTTTTAATCCGCCCGTATCCTATCCGCTATTAATTAGCCTAATAATTAAAACTGAATGACCCAAATCCGTGGATATCCGGAATATCTCTAGCCTACTTTACATCATCCCGAAACTGAATGTCCCTCAGGCATATAGGCTTTTTACAGCAAACAGAAATAAAATATAAATCTAGATTTTACAAGTAAGGAAAGACTTGACAAGACATCAGCATGAACAGCACTGAGTGTTCCCCGCTCTCAACCTGGCAGCGAAAGTCCAAGTGAATTTAACCCATTTAAACCCATTTAAGGATGTCTGAAAAGCTGTTTCCATAAACTATCAAATTTGCAAAAGGGCAAAATGCGAAAAAAAAATGTGAATGAATTTATGAAAACACAACTATTGATTAAAAACATACAGATGGAGGTTTGCAGCATTTAGGATCCAATTCAATAACAGGCTATATAGTCACAATTAGTCTGTTGTAGCCTATATATTATCTTAGTTAATTATTTTGAAACCACAGCCAGACATCGAGGGTGGTCAGTAGCTCTGATTTGTGAGGATAAGATAAAAATAAAAAAAAATCATGCATGTGTATATGCAGGTGTATGTCTGCAGCAACTTGATTCATTCATTCATTCCACTCTTGCGAAGCACACACACACACGCCTGCCTACATGTGTAAACTATGGAGACAGACAGTTTGCCAAAGTAATTTGACACGTTCAGGTGTTAATGATGTGTACATGCACTGTGTGTGTGCGCACACGCAGGTGTAGTGTATGTGTGACGTTTGTAACGCGCTGTGCACGCATCCTGAAAAGACGTGTGAGCGCATCATGTGAGTGGAGCGAACAACGCCTGTGCGTCATGTAGCGGGTGTGTGTGCTCACGCGGTTTGATTAGATCTGATGTGTCCTAAGTAGGCACAAGTGACGTGTTGTAGTGTGGTTGGGTGAAACGTTTGACCCCTCATACACACACGCACACGCACACACACACACACCCATCGAACAGTGGAAATGCAAAATGTATCAATCTGCCAAAGCCTCTTGGTGTTTGAACAATATGCAATTACTTTTAAATGAGGATGTACATTGCTCATAGTGTTTATGAAATGTGGATAAAAAAATCTTCTGTTACAATTTACTATTTACTATTACTGAAAAATTTTAGTTCCCCCATGATTCATGTTATAAGCACATGAACAACAGTTATGTACAGTTTATACTTGTTAACAGTGCCTTGTGTTTCATGCAGGTAGTATGAATATTTTTTATTTAAATTCAGTTTTTACACAGGATACTGTGCTTGTAAAGGCCAACCTGTGTTTACGTATCCATCTCCATGCAGTTAACCCTCGTCAGGTACAGCATGATGAGTTAATGTACATTTTATTTCCTGCACAAAACTAAATATTCTTTTCACATCTGCTGTGCATTCAACCCTTTGCATGCATACTTTTAATGATATAGTATAGAAAGATACCTCACATGGGGTTCATGTTTATATTTTTCATAATCCTACAGGTTGCTTCTTTCTTTATTTACTTTTTCACCTCACCTATGTAATGTTATTTTATTCCTTCCAATGTTGTAGTGTGATATTGTAATTTCCCTACAGACACTTGACCATCTGTAATCAACCTAGGAACTGACTCAACATTCAAGAATATCTTTAAGCACATTTTCAGAGACAGTATACCCTCAAATTTACTTCTGCCTTCAACCCATCTGGGATGAAATATGTTAGTTCCTGCATTCTGACATTTTCTAATGCAGTAAAACTAAATCCTCATTTTTGCAGTCTTTACAATAAGTTACACCGGTCGGACTTTACATCACACTGTCTATAGTCAGTTATGATGAACGTAATAAAACCATGATCAAACTGGATGTCTACTTGTTATGTATGGAGCTTTTTTCCTATCTTTATTCAAGAGAGTGGTATATCAGTTTGAGAGCATTATTTATTGATTTCACGTTCAGATTCTGTAATATTGTCCCTCAAAACCCTGCCCTCGCACTCAAATAGCCTCTGCTTGCGCTTAGATCTACTCTGTTTCTACTCAAACTGTGTGCTCGCACTCAGATACAGTGTTGCTTGCACGGATTTCCTGCTCCAGCTGCAGGTCTTCTCCTCATGCTCAAGCTGCTTCTGTGTGCTCGTGGAATTTCTGCTCTCAAATTTCTGCCTTGCGCTTGGATTTTTTGTGTAACAACCTTGTCAAAATCCCCCAACCAATAGAACGGCAGGTTTATTGTTGATCAATGAAATGATCCCTGCCTCGCTTTAGATTTTTAGAGCGTCCTGTCCGGGCGGGTACTTTTTAACTGGGTTCATCCACTCCCACCCTTCAGGGCTTTATTAAATGTTCTTGCCTTGCTTTCTTTACAACTGAGATAGCGTTTACGTTAGCAGTTACATTTTTCATTAAGAGAAAATGACTTTTTCCTTTTCTTTTCTCCGTCATGATTTAAATGTGCACGCATCACCAGCCTCAGGTCATCAGCTGGCAACAGACAGTTGTGCATTGTGCGTGGCTGCGGGGATGGGCGCCACAGCGAGAAAGTTGAACCAGAATCGACTTTTGGAGAAACACAACCTGTAACGCTTTACAACCCTGCCATGAGGGAAGACAAAAACATTACTAGGAAGAAAGAGTAAATTTATCTTTCTTTGATAACATTAAAAGTAAAGTTAGGCTTTGCTGACGGCTTCCAGACTCATTAAAAGACCTGAACCTGCTTTCTGAGAATAGTATGCGGTCCGGTCAAGCCACACCTGACCTGAGGACTTGGGGACGATGGAATACGCTCCGGGTCCATTTTTGACGGACGCCGCACGATGGCGTGTCAGTTTACACAGACCAAATGAGTCAAACAGGAAGTCATGCGCAGAAAAGATAAGAGTATCCAGTCAATTTTCAGAATAAAACACCCATGAAAACTCTGAACATACAAGGTTGTGGTGTCTTTAAAACTTCAGCATAGAGGATTTTTTATTGCAACTTTGACAGCTTCTGTTGCCTTACCTTCAAACATCACACTGCTGGCCCATGGAACAGTCTGCTTCTCCTCCAAGTCTGTGGCGCTGCACGTAGAAGCTTCAGTGTTGATTTGCTATTACTCTTGTCGTGTAACCAATCAGTGGGGGCTGTAGGCAGGACATTGATACACAGCCAAGAGTGGGGACTTCAGGCATAGAGACGGCTGCATCAGAGCCAAAGGAGTGCGTTTTAAAATGAACTTATTTTATCAGAAAAAAATGGCCGATGCCGATTATCATAAACATGCCGAATATCGGCCTATATTATTGGCCAATGCCGATAATTGGTCGATCCCTAATTTGTTCACAAAATATCATGCACAGCTACAGATCTCTGTACGGATTCAAAGTTAAAGTTATTCAACACAGAAATTTACATTTTTGGCCATTTTAACAGTATCATACACTATATGTAGTCTACTGTATATTAATATTGGCCTGTTTTAAAATAACATCTGTACAGATGTGAAGCCCTGACTATATCTGACTGATCTTAATGAAAGCTGTTGTCTTGTATTTCTTTTCCTCTGAAAATATTACCCGTGCAGTCAGACACATTTTGTTAAGCCTCTGTAGTTGAGGGGACAGATCTGCTCTGCAGCAGCAAACTGATATGATGCTGATTTACATAAGAATTCATGTAAAATTGAGGTTGAACCATGAACAGAAATTACACAACGCCTGCAAAGCATTTTAATAAATCAATCTATCGTAATTAAAACATTTGAAGACTGAGAACAAAGTGATATATGAGTTTGGATTCATTTGGATTCAACCCAAATGTCAGGACTTCATCGCACTTTGCAGATTAGCAGACTTTGCAGGCATGTTCCCGGGAGGTCCGGGAGTGCTAAGGGCTGTCCAAATCCACAATTCAGCCAGTCCACAAGGGGCCTCAAGTGGACTTTCTGCAGACTTTGAGAGAGTCCGGCTGGAGTGCAGACTTCAGCAGACTTCTCTGATTAAATAACTCACATGATGTTGGTAGGCCAGAAATAATATTCAACCACATCATGATACAGGGATATGTATAAGTATAGGCTGTAGAGGGACTGAAAATGCATTTTATTATTGCAGCCTATCAGGCTGTGCAGTGTAATAGGCTAAAATAATGGCCGAAAAACAACAAAGAAGGTTTCTAATGTCAGTAATACCCAATTTATTTTGTTATAGTTTTTTATTAGGGACCTCGGCCGAAGGACGAAGTCCCTCTTGTTTCTGGTGTGTTTATTATTAGGGAGCTCGGCCGAAGGACGTCCCTATTGTTTTTGGTGCATTTGTTATTATTCTTTCTTCCGCCGTCTCTTTAAACTGGAATTTGACCCCTTAAACATACTCAAAAACTCACCAAAATTGGCACGCATGTCACTGGTGAAAAGCTTTATGAAATGAAAAAATTAATCCCAAAAGTGCCAAAATGGCCTCTCTAGCACCACCTAGACATTTAGGCACACTAAAATGGCCGCTGCGGCTTGTAGGAATAACGTAGAAAGATCAAACCAAAACTTGGCTTGTTCGTCTCATCGAGACCTACAAATCACGCGCTGATACCCCTCACGCCCCTGACCTAAATCCAACAGGAAGTGAGCTATTTGCCCTTTCAAAGTAAGATTTTGCCTCAAAAATGTTCTTTCTTTCTTAAAGAAGAAACAAAAAAAACAACTCCTCCTACACCGTTTATCGTATTGGCTTCAACCCTGACAGATCAACCCCTGGGGAACAAATCTTCTGTACAACTTTTTTGTTACTTGAACAGTTTGGATTTTATGGCCTCTTACAGGTGATGTCTTACAAAACCTCCCGACGATTTTTGCGCCACCTAGACATACTAAAATGCCCGCTGCGACCGGTACAAATGTCGTAGGAAGACAAAACCAAAACTGTCTTGTCGGTCTCATCAAGACCTACAAATCACGCACTGTAATCACTGACCTAAATCCAACAGGAAGTGAGCTATTTGCCCTTTCAAAGTAAGATGTCATTTTTCAAAAATTTTCTCCTACACCGTTTTTCGTATCGACTTCAAACATGCACACATGACAGACCAAGCCCTGCAAAATAATTCCTTTGAAGAACTTGTCATTACTCGATAGAAAGATCAAACCAAAACTGGCTTCTTCATCTCCTTGAGACCTACAAATCACTCATCGACACCACTGACCTAAATCCAACAGGAAATGAGCTAGTGCCTCTGAAAATGAGATGAGCAAATGTGTCAGCTGTGAGCTAGACATTGTAAACTTGCGATCGCTTTTTTGACTCCACAAACATTAAAGCTATATACATCTGCATTCGGAGCGAGTGTATCTATCTGGTGATATCTTTAGATTGATGATCGGACCCACGGTTTGGGAAGAGGAAGGACTAGTTTCAGAAATTTCCATCAAAGTCCATCTTGTTTCTGGTGCGTTTATTAGGGACCTCGGCCGAAGGACAAAGTCCCTCTTGTTCCTGTAACGTTTATTATTATTAGGGACCTCGGCCGAAGGATGAAGTCCCTCTTGTTTTTGCTGCGTTTATTATTAGGGACCTCAGCCGAAGGACGAAGTCCCTCTTGTTCCTGGTACGTTTATTAGGGACCTCGGCCGAAGGACGAAGTCCCTCTTGTTTTTGCTGCGTTTATTATTAGGGACCTCGGCCGAAGGACAAAGTCCCTCTTGTTCCTGGTGCGTTTATTATTATTAGGAACCTCGGCCGAAGGACAAAGTCCCTCTTGTTCCTGGTACGTTTATTATTAGGGACCTCGGCCGAAGGACAAAGTCCCTCTTGTTCCTGGTACGTTTATTAGGGACCTCGGCCAAAAGACGAGGTCCCTCTTGTTTCTGGTGCGTTTATTATTATTAAGGACCTTGGCCGAAGGACGAAGTCCCTCTTGTTTTTGCTGCGTTTATTATTAGGGACCTCAGCCGAAGGACGAAGTTCCTCTTGTTCCTGGTACGTTTATTAGGGACCTCAGCCGAAAGAACAAAGTCCCTCTTGTTCCTGGTGCGTTTATTATTATTAGGAACCTCGGCCGAAGGACGAAGTCCCTCTTGTTCCTGGTACGTTTATTATAAGGGACCTCGGCCGAAGGACAAAGTCCCTCTTGTTTTTGCTGTGTTTATTATTAGGGACCTCGGCGGAAGGATGAAGTCCCTTTTGTTTTTGCTGCGTTTATTATTATTTGGAACCTCGGCCAAAAGACGAAGCCCTCTTCTTCCTGGTACGTTTATTAGGGACCTCGGCCGAAGGACGAAGTCCCTCTTGTTCCTGGTGCATTTATTATTATTAGGAACCTCGGCCGAAGGACGAAGTTCCTCTTGATCCTGGTACGTTTATTATTAGGGACCTCGGCCGAAGGACGAAGTGCGAGGACCCTATTGAAATTCAAGGATTTCTTCTTCTTCTTCTTCCTCCAATGAATTGCCTTTTTGGGAGGCTTAACATACCTGAAAACTCATGAAACTTTGCAGATATATCAGAACTGGTGAAAAATTTGATATTTTAAGGGTCTCGTGCACGGGTTCCGAAAAATGCCTCAGTAGCGCCCCCTACAAAACTTTGAGGAAACAGCCCCTGAAGCTAGTTTAACCTACATGTATGAAACTTGGCAGGCTTATGTAACACTCAGAGACATACAAAAAAAGCCTCTTGGAGGCATGCTCTGAACCCAACAGGAAGTCGGCCATTTTGAATTTACTGTGGAATTTTGATGCATTTTTGGCCATTTCCAGGGGTCCTAAATGAACGAACTAGTCCTAGAGATTTCATCCGATCGACTTCAAACCTTGGTCTGTCCCATCCCAAGACCTTGAAGATGAAAAGTTATCAAAAGCTTGAGTTTTCGTCAATGCATGTGAACGTGGGATGGCGTCAAAGTTAGGGGTCTCGCCACTAAACAGGAAGTAGTTTATAACTCCAGCATACATGGTCCAATCTTGCCCAAACTTCACAGGATTGATGCCAGTCCCGTCCTGAACACATCAACATGTCAGTAATTAGAGATAAATATAGCGCCCCTTACTGGCAACAGGAAAAGTCATGTTTTAGACTTTAATGTACATCTCCTACAGAATTGATCAGATCCACCTCAAACTTGGTCAAAAAAGTCATAAGACGTTGATGACGCTTTGTTGTGGAAACAGTGAGTTTTCGTCGAAGGGCGTGGCCACGGCCTGGCGGTGAACTTTGATGTTTTGCTGTGATGATAAACGTTGCTGTAACTTGACTCCACGTGGGAATATCTTGCCAAAACTTCACACATATGATGACAGTCCAGCCCTGAACACATCTTCGGAGGAATTTTGAATCACCGCCATAGCGCCACCTACTGGCAACAGAAAGTTACTTTATACATTCTTTGATGTCCCTCTTCTAGCTGATTAATGAGACCCACCTCAAACTTGCTGGACTAAGTCCTTAGACCTTGATGATGCTTACAAATGAAGCTTTTGAGTTTTCATCAAATGCTGTCACCATGGCGCCGCCTTGTTTGCCATCAAACACGATGTTGTTTTGAAGGGACAAGGGATGCCTGAAAACTCACCAAACATGGCATACACATCACAGGTCGCAAGTCCTGTTGTCTGATGTGATTTTTGTGCTTTGATGCACCAAGATGTATTAAACTTGGTAGGCACCTGTAACACTCTATTACGTACAAAAAAGCCTCTTGGAGCCATGCTCCAAACCCAACAGGAAGTCCGCCATTTTGAATTTACTTGTGCCACTTTTGTGCATTTTTGCCCATTTCCAGGGCTTGTAAATTAACAAACTTGTCCTACAGATTTAATCAGATTGGCTCCAGACTTCGTGTATGTAAGCGTGACTATATTGTGACCAAATGTTATCACAGGATTTGCCCAATGTTGAATGGCGCACCCGCTGCCGAGCGTTGAATCTTGAGGTCTCGCTATGAAAAACAAAATTGCTGTAGTTTTGGCATAAATGGTCCAATCTCCACCAAACCTAACATGATTCATATTAGTCCCGCCCTCAACACATTTTCATTACCATATTTCCTGATAATTATAGCGCCACCTAGTGTTGAAAGGAAGTACTTCTTATCAGACAGTTATCTTTGGATTAACCTGAAATTTCAATGCTGTTGTCTATATTTGATGTTCACAAACATGACATATAATTAGTGTCTACATATGCTGCAGAGGGTTTAATTTTGATGTCTCGCCATGAAACAGGAAATTGCTATAACTTTGGAGTAAATGGTCCAATCTTCATCAGACTTCAGATGATTCATATTAGTCCTTCCCCGAAAACATTTATATGACCGTTTTTCCTGATACTCATATACCACCTTGTGGCGACAGGAAGTAGGCCTCATTAAATACTTATCTTTTGATTTATCTGAAAGTTAAATGCTGTGGTGTATATTTGGTGTATAAAAACATGATCTATAATAGTGAGCTCTCCAACTCCCTCTTGTGGAAAGAGGAAGTGATACAAAATGTGAAATATGTCATTCCAGCACTGTATCAAGGATATGCCAAGTCACTCCGGCATGTGATGTCTAACTTCGGCAGAAATGATCCAACACATCAGAAGGCATCCCGCCAGTCACCCCGAGTTGCGTGAAGGTGCGAGGGCCCGTTCATAGCTGCTTGCAGATTTAATTATTATTATTATTATTCTTTACCCGACTTCGTGCCCCAATTTTGCCACTTTCCCAAATTTCAAAATGCTTCTAACTTTCCATATTCGTCCGGCCGCATTTGAAATTCGATATTTTTGGGCGGTTACACATGGTCAATGCGAAATGGCGAAATAGCGCCCCCTACAAATTTTCAAAAACCCCTCCACATTGGGGTTAGTTTGTCGTAGGCAAACAAAATTTGGTACGCACATGTATCATATCGAGACGCACAAAAAAGTCTCTTGACGTCATGGTAAAATCCCAACAGGAAGTCAGCCATTTTGTTTAGAATTTTTTCATTACGGCCATTTCCACAACTTAAATGTCAACGAACACCTCCTAGGGATTTTGTCCGATCAACTTCAAATTGGCTACAGATCTTCCTGAGAACATGCCAATCAAAAGTTATTAAAAGCCTTTCTCTTTGTCAAGCAGCATGGCCGCTAGGGCATGACAAATTTTGGCGACTTTTTGTTTCCTTGCCATCAATCGATCAATCAATCAATCAATCAATCAATCAATCAATTTTATATATAAAGCCCAATATCACAAATCACAATTTGCCTCACAGGGCTTTACAGCATACGACATCCCTCACAGTGGCTAAGTAAAAACTCCCCCAAAAAAACCCTTTAACGGGGAAAAAAAATGGTAGAAATCTCAGGAAAAGCAACTGAGGAGGGATCCCTCTTCCAGGATGGACAGATGAGCAATAGATGTCGTACAGAACAGATCAACATAATAAATTAACAGTAATCCGTATGACACAATGAGACAGAAAGAGAGAGAGAGACAGAGATGCAGGATAGACTGTAATGGCAGTAACTTACAACATAAACAACATTAATGAAAGTAATAATATTATAATTAATAATTATATATTAATATCTGATAGTATACATGTGTGAAAATAATCATATGTGTATAATAACAGTAGAAGTATGACTAATGATGATAGCAGCAGCAGGACAACCACACACGTCACACGATCCAGGCACCGCTGCAATACGAGTTAACCTGAGAGACAGTGGAGCACAAAGGCTCGGGAGAAGAAGCCGAGTTAGTGACATCCAGAATGGCCGAGTTAGCAAGATGCAGTAATAGGACACAAGAGAGAGAGAGAAGGAGAGAAGGTGCCCGGTGTATTATAGGGGATCCTCCGGCAGACTAGGCCTAAGTCAGCCAAACTAGGGGCTGGTACAAGGCAAGCCTGAGCCACCCCTAACTATAAGCTTTATCAAAGAGGAAAGTCTTAAGTCTAGTCTTAAATGTGGAGACGGTGTCTGCCTCCCGGACTGCAACAGGAAGATGATTCCACAGGAGAGGAGCCTGATAGCTGAAGGCTCTAGCTCCTGATCTACTTTTGGAGACTTTAGGGACCACGAGTAACCCTGCATTTTCAGAGTGCAGTTCTGGTGGGATAATATGGCACTATGAGCTCTCTAAGATATGACAGAGCTTGACCATTTAGAGCTTTCTAAGTTAACAGTAGGATTTTAAATTCAATTCTGGATTTTACAGGGAGCCAGTGCAGAGAAGCTAAAACAGGAGAAATATGATCACGTTTCTTAGTTCCTGTTAGTACACATGCTGCTGCATTCTGAATTAGCTAGAGAGTTTTAAGGACTTACTAGAGCTACCAGATAATAGAGAGTTACAGTAATCCAGCCTTGAGGTAACAAAAGTGTGGACCAATTTTTCTGCATCTTTTTGGGTCAGGATAGGCCTAATTTTCGCAATATTACGCAGATGAAAAAATGCAGTCCGTGAAGTTTGTTTTAAATGAGAATTAAAAGACAAATCTTGATCAAATGTGACTCCGACGTTTCTTACAGTAGTGCTAGAGGCCAGAGCAATGCCATCTAGAGAAACTATGTCATCAGATAAAGAGTCTCTGAGTTGTTTGGGGCCAAGAACAATAACTTCAGTTTTGTCTGAATTTAACATCAGGAAATTGGTGCTCATCCAGGTTTTTATGTCTTTAAGGCAATTATGAAGTTTAGTTAATTGATTAGTTTCTTCTGGCTTCATAGATAAATACAACTGTGTATCATCTGCATAACATTGAATTTCGAACAGCTCTCCCGCCCACATACTTGATCTCAGCAGCTTCAAACTTGCTGGACATGATGATGGCTCTGCCCTGAACGCCCCGATATGTTAATATCCCACCGTCCCCCGGTGGTAACAGGAAGTGACCAGTTTTCACTTTAACATGTACTCATGCCACAAACTTGACCGCATCAACTTCATTCCACTTCTGATGCATGCAGAACAAGTTGGTGAAGCTACCTTATGAACGCTGTGAAGCTACGTCTAATCGTGTCCCTGTGGCGGTGTGGTGACTATCGATCCCTCGCCACTGAATACGTTTGGCTTTTTGATGACCTCAACGACCTCATCTCCTCATGAAAATTGATACACAGTTCAAGAATGTTGAGCTCTTGCGTCTGCTAGGGGCATTCTCCATGGGGGGGACAAAATGTCTCTATAGCGCCCCCTTGAAATTTTTAAAAAACCCTCCCCATAGGGTTTTTTTTGGAGTTGGAACATGAAAATTGTTACACATGTGTATGTTGTCCAGACGCACATAAAAGTCTCTGGCACCAATGGTCTACTCCAAACAGGAAGTCGGCCATTTTGATTTTGACTTGTCATTTTGGCGCGATTTCCACATGTTGTATTTTAACGAACTAGTCCTAGGGATTTCATCCAATCGACTTCAAATTTTTTACCGATCATCCAGAGACCGTGCTGATTAAAAGTTGTGCTCTGCATGTCTGTAGGTCAAAGGCTTGGCTGCTATGGCGCTGCCATTGTTGATGCATCGCCATGCATATTCAAGCAGCTCTCTCTCCCACATACTTCATCCAAACTGCTTCAAAATTTCTGTACATGATAAGAGCCCCACCCTCAACGCCTCCATATGCTCGTAGGCAATTTTGCTCATGCCGCCCCCTTGTGGAAACAGGAAATGCCCTATTATACATTGACATTGTCCGGTTTGCTCAAAACTTCACAGGTGTGATGAGGGTCCGCCCCTGAACGCAACTGCCCACATCTAGTTACGCTCGTAGTGCCACCTGGTGGATAAACGAAACATTGCGTTTTTTCGCTCCTGCCAGGTTTTTTCTCCCTTCTCGCTTCGCCCCAAAGCCCCCGCATGCCTCAGGCCCCCGTGGTTGCATGGGGGAGCGAGGGCCCGATCACAGCTGCTTGCAGCTTTAATTAGGGACCTTGGCTGAAGGGCGAGGACCCTCTTGTTTTTGGTGCATTTATTATTATTATTCTTTCTTTCTTTCTTTCTTTCTTTCTTTCTTTCTTCTGCCGCCTCTTTAAACTGGAATTTGACCCCCTAAACATGCTCAGAAATTCACCAAAATTGGCACGCATGTCAGGACTGGTGAAAAATTTTATGAAATGAAAAAATTAAAAGTGCCAAAATGGCCTCTCTAGCACCACCTAGCAGTCTAGGCACACTAAAATGGCAGCTGCGGCTTGTAGGAATGACGTAGAAAGATGAAACCAAAACTGGCTTGTTCGTCTCATCAAGCTCTATAAATCACGCCCTCTGACCTAAACCCAACAGGAAGTGAGCTATTTCCCTTTCAAAGTAAGATTTCGCCTCAAAAATGCTCTTTTTAAAAATTCCTTAAAAAAAAATCAACTCCTCCTACACCGTTTATCGTATCGGCTTCAAACTCGCACACATGACAGATCAACTCATCCTTATCAGATATTCTCTTTAACTTTTTCATTACTCGAATGGTTTGGATTTTATGGCGTCTTCCAGGTGATGTCTTACAAAACCTCCTGACGAGTTTTGTGCCACCTAGACACACTAAAATGCCCGCTGCGACCTGTAAGAATCCTGTAGAAAGACCAAACCAAAACTGGCTCGTTCATCTCATCAAGACCTACAAATCACGCACTGTAACCACTGACCTAAATCCAACAGGAAGTGCGCTATTGCCTTTTCAATGTAAAATGTTGTTTTTCACAAATTCTCTCTCTCATAAAATATTTCCTCCTACACCATTTATCCTATTGGTTTCAAACTCGCACACATGACAGACCAAGCCCTGCTAAACAATTCCTCCAAACAACTTTGTCATTACTTGAACAGTTTGAATTTTATGCCATGTTTAAGGTGACATGTCACAAAACCTCTTGACAATTTTTGTGCCACATAGACACAGTAAAATGGCTGCTGTGGCCCGTACGAATGCTGTAGAAAGATCAAACCAAAACTGGCTTCTTCATTTCCTCGAGACCTACAAATCACTCATTTACACCACTGACCCAAATCCAACAGGAAATGAGTTAGTGCCTCTTAAAGGTGACATGTCACAAAACCCCTTGACAGTTTTTGCACTAAAATGGCTGTTGCACCCAGTAAGAATGGTGTAGAAACATCAAACCAAAACTGGCTTCTCTGTCAACTCGAGACCTATAAATCACTCATTGACACCACTGACCTAAATCTAACAGGAAATGAGTGTGTGCCTCTGAAAATGACATGAGCAAATGTCTCAGCTGTGAGCTAGACATTGTAAACTTGCAACTAAGATCGCATTGTTGACTCCATACACATAAAAGCTAATTATGTCTGCGTTCAGAATGAGTCTATCTATCTGGTGATGTCTTCAGATTGACGATCTGACCCACGGTTTGGGAACTGGAAGGACTAGTTCGAGAAATTTTAAACCCATTTTACTCTCACCCTGTCTCTCAGCTGCATGCTGTCATTAATTAGCATAACAAAGGCTTCACTCTGACAGACACAAGCCTGTGTGTGTGTGTCTGTGTGTGTGTGTGTGTGGTCACACACACCTGACAAGATAACACTGACCAAATTGACCAGCTCATGTGTCTCATTCCTGCAATTTCCTAAATGAATGCCTGATAGCAAAAACATGTAAATACAAGATCTCCAGGTCAAGCTCTTTTGCCTCATTTAGAATCTGAATCAAATCTGTAGCTAAAACTGTGCTGCAGCATTACACAATCAAATACATGTAGTCCTGCTCAGTTTCTCCACTGAAATTAACTAGTGTCTGCCTGCTGTTACATCAGGAAAGTATACACATCTTTGAGGAAATGTTACACTCCAAAATTACAAGCTCTTTTGTTTAATCACCACTTTAGTCTTTGTAAAAATAATTTTCTTTTATGATTTACTCTCCTTTATAATTCATGTTTTGTCCATGTTAATATTTGTTATCCTGTTAAAACATCACAATGTGTTACACAACAAAGCAGTACTGTCACCACAGACCTTTGTTTTTTACAGTACATGAGGAACACTTCAATTCTTAACATTATGACAGACACCATGTTGCTGTTAACATTATATAATTACTTAATCATGACAGTGTATTTCATTTCAATGTGGATGTTTTGGACAAGACATTTTGTTTCCATAGCTGACATATCACAGGTACATTTTAGTTAATACATCGGTTGAAAATTAAATACATATTGTAATGTACTGTAATATAAAGTCCCTCTATTGCCAAAAATGACATTGCATTCTCTTGACATTGCTTGTTTTATCGACATTTTGACTCTTACGAATAATTTGCACTGTCTACGTGAGCTGGAGGCCGACAGCGAGAGCCCGAGGTCCCGTTCATTGCTGTTTGCAGCTTTAATTTATATTAAGTATTTAATGACAAAAATAGCTTTGTATCTCAATATCTACCAGGTCATGTGACGTAATGACTCAAAACTAGCGTTGGATCATTTTGAAACGTCTCTTCATTAGCTTTTGCATCTTTATTTTGAAAGTTAATACACGCTGGAGTATTAGCGCAGACTTTCCCAACCGTATCTGTGTATTTACAGTAAAGTCTACATTACGGGCGCACTTGAAATGTCGGGGCGGCTGGCTTGACTATGCAAAAACGAGAGACGGCTGGCTTGGCCGCATTCCCCCCTCACACACATTAGCCTACACTGGTGGAGTCGCTCTCTTGTTTGACAATAAGGGAAAAAAAAAAACGCCTGCAAATTTGCGGGTCACGCACGAGCGAGTAGTTGTAAAAAAAATACTCGCTCTGACTGAGTCTGGAGCCCTGATCCCACACCACTCTTACTAGAAACATTCAGCTCCCTGGTGATCTCCCTACAGCCAGATGAAAACTTATTTAGGATTTTCCAGTGAAATGAGGAGGTATCATACAGATAACTACTCATTTCACCCTCCTGAATCAGCTGTTCCTCATCCATTGCAGTGCTTTAAACGTGAGTGACAGAATAAAAAACTAGAAATAGGGCATTCTACAAAAGTTTTAGTCGATACGGTGCGTGCATGCATGCGTAGCTCACAGGCAGCTAGGGTCCAAAAGAAAACAATGCAATCAAATGATTGAGCTGCTGACACTCGCTCACATCACATCCAGTTAGGACACGGTATTATTCAATGTTTGAGCAGCATCAGACAGAGCCTGAAAGCAGGTTTATCATAATAAAAGTGTGAGTGTTGTCTCTCTGCTCACAGAATGCTGCCTCTAGCCAGGACGCATGATTACACTGCCACAAGTTATTTTTGATATTTATTGAAATATTACATGATTGCATGTATCTCAGAATCCTTCCTTCTGTTAGTTAGTGTTAGTCTTTATGTTAGTGATGGAAGCAGCCAGACACACATTTAGAACTTTATGTTTCAACAAAAAATTTTAAACCGTAAACAGTGACAGTACTCTAGTTTGTCTCAGCTGTTAGTGTATGAGATTACAAGTTAAATTAAAGATGCAAGCAGGGATGAACGCTCCCTCCACTAGAGGGAGCTGGAGGACACACTAATTATAAGCCATGTTTTTATACATCAAATATTGACCACAGCATTTAAATTTTAGGTAAATCTAAGGACAAGTGTTTGATGAGACCTACTTCCAGTTGCCACTAGGTGGCGCTGTGTGTATCAGGATATTTCCTGATACACACAGCGCCACCTAGTGGCCTTATTAGGTGATATAAATGTTTTCAGGGTGGGAATAATATGAATCATCTAAAATTTGGTAGAGATCAGACCATTTGCGCCATAGTTATAGCAATTTTCATTTTCATGGCAAGACCTCAAAATTCAACACTCCACAGCAGGCGGGCCATTCAACATTAGGCAGATCCTGTGATCACAACGTAGTCAGGCTCACGTAAACCAAGTTTGGAGCAAATCTGATTAAATCTGTCGGACAAGTTCGTTAAATCACAACACGTGTGAAAGCCAAAAATGACCACGGAATTCAAAATGGCCCACTCCCTGTTGGGTTAAGGCAATGGGTCCATCAGACTTTTTTGTGCATCTGGGCGTGATACAGGTGTGTGCCGATTTTCGGGCATGTTGGTAAAACATGCGGCGGGGGCTCCTCTTTAAAGGGCGTGGCCAAGCCATTTTGCCGTGCTCATCGATGACACTCATGTCCAGGCCTAGACTATTAAGTAGTGTGTTAAGTTTCAGGTAGATTGAACAAAGTCCACTTTAGTTAATGCCATTTCCTGTGTTTTGGCGAAACATCCGACTTTGCTGTGCTGTTATGGCGATGCCGTTTGGTGACATTTTACCATCTTCACCATATAACATAACCAAGTTCTTAAGACCTTTATGAGTTGGATATAGTCAACCTGCCAGGAGAAGCACGTTTAAGTGTTAAACATGTAATTTCCTGTCGCCACTAGGTGGCACTATGACTATCAGGAAAAAATGGTTATGTAAATGTGTTCAGGGTCAGACTAATATGAATCATGTGAAGTTTGGTTGAGATAGGACCATTTACGCCAAAGTTATAGCAATTTTGTTTTTCATGGTGAGACCTCAAAATTCAAGCTCCACAGTGGGTGCGCCATTCAACATTGGGCAGATCCTGTAATAACTTTTGGTCACAATGTAGTCAGGCTAACATAAACATCGCAAATCCGAGTAAATCTGTAGGACAAGTTTGTTAAATCACAACACGTAGTCATGCTGTCACACTCGGTCACGCTGCTTGTTCACGCGGTCTGGGCTGGAGTGTGGTGGTTGCTGCCTGTTGCCTCTCTTGCTAACTAGCTGGATAGGTGCTCCTCTCCTGGCGGTCGACTTTACTGGGGTAAGTTATATTGTCTCACGTGTGGTCAGTTTAGCTGTGGTTGACGGTTGCTCGCTGTGGCTCCGCAGATCAGTGTCCCTTCACAGGGATTACTGTCTGACGGGTTAGTCTCTGAAAGGTCGGGGGCTTCACAGCTCCCAGCCTGATCTGTGTGTGGACGTGTGTGTCTATGTGTGTGCCCAATGAGTCGGCTGTACTGAAGTGTGTGGCATAAAACCAACCAGAGCAGCATTGTGTTTTTGTTACAGTATTAAAAACACACATAAGTGGCAGTTACTTCTTACTTGCTTCCTGCTCTTCTGTATTTTGAGATTGCTTTTGCCGCTCAGCACTGCGATTGGTCACCTTCATGCGCGTCATCATTACCCGTGACAACAGTCACAATGCCACCTAAAAAGAACAAGTAAGTCGAGGAGATAAAGAGGGCGCTTGATTTCATGTCAGAGGAGATTGCTACTGTTTCTAAGCAGCAGAAAATGATAATGGACATGATGAGTGAAATCAAGGCTCTGAAAAGTCAGAATGAGGAGAAGAAGAAGAGGCTCGCCAGTCTGGAGAGCCGTGCAGCAGACCTGGAGCAGTATACCCGCATGAATGACATTATTGTCAGTGGGTTGGAGACCAGACCCTGGTCCTACGCCAGGGCAGTGGCAGGGGCAGATGAGGGGGACCAACAGAACCTGACATGGGCTCTGTGGAGCAACAGGTGACTGCCTTTTTCCACAGCAAAGGCATCTCCATTGACAGCACAGACATTGAGGCATGTCATCCTCTACCACAGAAAAACAAAAGTGACAAACCTGCCATAATAATCCGCTTCACCAACAGAAAACACAAAAACACACTCCTGATCCAAGGAAGAAAACTCAGGGGAACTGATGTTTTTGTGAATGAACACCTAACAAAAAAAGTGGCGACATCACCAGAAAAGCGCGCTTTCTAAGGAAGCAGAAGACAACAAACTATAAGGTCTTTATCAAGCTGAACGAGTCACCTGAGGATGCCAAAGTACTGAACATCAGATACATAGAAGAGCTGGAAAAGTACCAATGACCCCAGAGCACATAAAATTAAATCTGCATACTAGATTAACACTGTGTGTGTTTTTCTGAACTGAATGAATATGGATTCAGGTGAAGAGATTGACTATGTAAACGGGACATCATATGGAAATGAGGATAAAGATATGTGTAATGATTTGAACTTTAAAACATTCAAATTCACGGACCATAATCTGCAGGACTTTGATCCTGAATTTTTTTTTTAACAATAATAACTGCAGCTACTACTCAGAGGATGAATTCAACAAGCATACAAAATCAGGTCAGGGGTCATCAATCATCCATTTTAGCAGCAGGAGTTTATACACTAACTTTCACAATATCAAAGAGTACTTAAGTCACCTAAATAAGCCATTTAATGTTATAGCCATATCTGAGACCTGGCTAAGTACTGAAAAGGCTGTGGATTTTGAGATGAACGGGTATGAACTGAATTACTTAAACAGGCAGAACAAAAAACTATTATTGATGATGTGATGGAGTGTATCACTGTAGAATTCTGCTTGGGAAGAAAGAAAAAGGCATTGGTAAGTTGTGTATACAGAGCTCCTAGGTCTGATGTTGAACCATTTAAGAATAGCATCGAAAGAATGTTTTCCATTGAAAATAACAAAAATATGTTCATTTGTGGGGATCTCAACTTGGATCTTTTAAATCCTAATAAGCATAAACTGACTGATGAATGTATCGATGTAATTTTTAGTATGAGTTTATTTCCATTAATCACCAAACCAAGCAGAATAACATCTCACTCCGCCACACTAATTGATAATATATTCACTAACTGTGCGGATAATACCATGATGTGTGGACTACTTCTGATTGACATCAGTGATTATTTGCCAGTGTTTGTGAGGTATGATTGTGATTATGATATGTTTAAGGATGCCAATGTGTCTAGATACAAAAGAATAAGAACAGAAGAATCTATTAACAACTTTAGAAATGAATTAACACAGAATTAGAAAAAAGTGTATGAAGAAACTGATAGTAACAAAGCATATGAAACATTCCTGCTAATATTTAAGTCATTATATGATAAGCATTGTCCATTAAAACTATGCAAGAGGAAGAAAAGATATACAGATAAATCATGTATCACGAAAGGGCTACAAATGCATGCAAAAAAAAATATTACATTATACAGGGAATTCATATAATCAAGAACTATAGAAGCAGAAAAGAAATACAACATGTACAAAAATAAGTTAATATTATGAGGAAATCTAAGAAAGATTACTACAATGACATACTGGACAATAATAAAACAAATATCACGGGCATATGGAATGTGTTAAACAATATTATCAGGAATGGTTCAACAAATAAAAATTACCCTGAATACTTTATGGAAGGTCATAAAACTGTATTCCATATGAATGATGTGGTCAGTGGGTTGGGGTCATCCCTATGTTTCCCGGGTTCTGTGTTTCCGGGGTTCTATGTTCCCTGCTTACCACCCAAAAAGGTTATATGTTTCCCGGATTCTATGTTTCCCGCTTGGTTGAGCAGGGAACATAGAACCCGGGAAACATAGAACCTTTTTTGTGTAAGCGGGGAACATTGAACCTTTGTTGCAGGGTTAAGTTGGGAACATAGAACCTGGGAAACATAGAACCAGGCTTCCAATGGGTTCAACTGATTTTTTGTAAGCCTGGGACCAAAACTGGCAGAACAAATCACAAACCCACAGCCAGAAGAGGGACGGGGGAAGGTTGTCGACTTTTTAGACAGCAACCCCAGCTCAATGTTTTTGAAAGCAGCAGCTGAAAAGGAAATAAAAATGTCCACAGACTGGAACGCGTAGATATGTCTTTAATTAAGAAAGTAATCGCTGTCATTGTAAAACCATTAACTTATGTGTGTAATCTGTCATTTACAACTGGTGTATTTCCATGTAAAATGTAAACTGCTAAGGTCATCCCACTTTACAAAGCTGGCAACAGGAAACAATTCACTAATTACAGGCTGGTCTCGCTCCTCTCGCAATTCTTGAAAATTTTGGAAAAGCTTTTTGCAAGTAGACTAGATAATTTCATTGAAAAGTATGAACTGTTAAACGATAGTCAGTACGGCTTCAGATCAAAAAGATCCACATCAATGGCATTAATGGAATTAATGGAAGAAATAACCAGTTCTCTGGACCAAAAAAAGTATGCAGTAGGAGTATTTATAGACTTAAAAAAAAAAAAAAAAAGGATTCGACACCATAGATCAACAGGTATTAATCATGAAATTAGAAAAACATGGAATTAGAGGGGTTATACTCAACTGGTTGAAAAGTTATTTGGTAAACAGGAATCAATTTGTGCAGATGGGTGATCACCAATCAACACACCTTGATATTACATGTGGAGTCTCACATGGGTCTGTTTTGGGTCCCAAATTGTTTATTATATATAAATGATATTTGTAAGGTCTCGGAAAGTTTTAAATTTGTGTTATTTGCGGATGACACAAACATTTTCTGTTCTAAAATAAAGTATTAAAAAAAAAAAGAAAGAAAAATGTGCGAAATGCCAAAAATGACCATGAAATACAAAATGGCCGACTTCCTGTTGGGTTTAGGCAATGGGTCCAAGAGACTTTTTTTGTGCATCCGGGCATGAAACAGGTATGCACCGATTTTCGTGCATGTCGGTGAAACATGCTGCGGGGGCTGCTGTTTAAGAGGCATGGTCAAGTCATTTTGTCCTGCCCACCAACAAAAGCAATATCACACTAACATGTACATGGGAACTGAAGGGGACACACAAATTGGGGAGTTTTTGAGTATGTTAAAGCCCCCAAAAAGGCAATTTATTTGTCAGAAAAATGATAATAATAATTCCTTCAATTTCAGTAGGGTCCTCCTCGCACCGAGGTCGGTGCTTGGGCCCTAAATATCCTGGGCAGAGACATTTAATGCTTTTGTTCATTGTCGTCTTCAGTTTGAGGCAGAATACCGGCGCTTTGCTCTAAAGAGGAATGGCCCGGGTGGGTTTCAGGAGTTCTACTGCCTCCTCCAAACCATCCATCGCATCCCTGGTGTCGACGTGCTGCTGGGATATGCTGACATCCATGGAGACCTCCTTCCAATCAACAATGATGACAACTTCCACAAAGCTGTCTCCTCAGCCAATCCACTGCTCCGCATTATCATAACCAAGAAAGGTAAGGCAGTTAAGGACAAACTAAGGGATGTGATGGAGAGAAAGTATATCATAAACCTGTTGGCTGTCCCTTCTTGCTTTCAAGTAGTGTTGGTGTGTGTGAGAGTCAGTGGCAGTGCACAGCTGCAGGGAAGGTCCTTGTTCTCCACACCAAACATATTTTATTTTTTATTCTAACGCCACATGATGATTCTCTGCTTGCCTGTTTTCATGCAGATCGCCCTCTGGGTAGGCTGTGCTGTGCTGTGTTTTGTTTTTGTTTTTTTGTTCTGGGGCATGTCTGCTTCAGACAATGCAGCATAGGAAAAGAGAGATGGAATAGAGCCACTGTCAGACATTGCAAACAATTGTTGCAATGGTATGAGATTGTCATGGTACAGTAACTGTCTCAGAAAATATTGCAGTCATGGTATCATGGTTTTTACAGAATTTCTATTAATATCAGTCAGAACGACCCTTAAAGGACTGAAAACATGTTTCAGTTATATTTGCTGGAAAATGCTTTATTACTATAATTGAAACTTGTCACCACTTTGTTAGGGCGGTACGGTGGTGTGGTGGTTAGTACTGTCGCCTCACAGCAAGAGGGTTGCCGGTTCGATCCCGGGTGTGGGAGCTCTTCTGTGCATGTTCTCCCCTTGTCAGCGTGGGTTCTCTCTGGGCACTCCGGCTTCCTCCCACAGTCCAAAGACATGCAGATTGGGGACTAGGTTAATTGATAACTCTAAATTGTCCGTAGGTGTGAATGTGAGCGTGAATGGTTGTTTGTCTCTATGTGTCAGCCCTGCGATAGTCTGGTGACCTGTCCAGGGTGTACCCTGCCTCTTGCCCAATGTCAGCTGGGATAGGCTCCAGCCCCCCCGCGACCCTCAAGAGGATGAAGCGGTTAGAAGATGAATCAATCAATCTGTTAATGGAAGTATGTGTAAAAAGTCTCCCCTTTGAAAATAGATAAAATAAAGGAGAGATTCAGCATTCAGTTGCATTTTTTTTCCAATATCGTAGATGCACCTGGTATGATAACTTTAATATCATGGTTTACCTTGAAACCAGAATATTGCTGCAATCCTATTGTAAACCCATCACCTCAGAGTTTGCTATATCTGGTGTTAGAGGTCACAGTCTGAGGGACAAATCCTTATTCTATTGGGCTTTACAAATTCATTTGTAACCTTGGAAACAGCAGTTGTCGAAACAATATCAGCTAAACTAAAGGTCCATTAAAGGTTTGGGTAGGCAGAGCAGGTTGTCCACTAATCGGAAGATTAGTGGTTCGATCCCCAGCTCCTCCTGTTTGCATGTCAAAGTGTCCTTGGGAAAGATACTGAACCCCAAATTGCTCCTGATGGCCATCAGTGTGTGATTGCATTTAAACTCAGTAGCAGGTGGCACCTTGCACATTAGCGTCGGCCACCAGTGTGTGAAAGCGTGTGTGAATTAGGGCTGGGGAAATAATCGATTCACAAATGTCAAAAATTGATAACCTATCTTGTTAATAATGTGATGGAATGTGAGAGGCGGAACTCAACTGTGAGGAAAGTGCATCACCTGGACAGTCTCCAGCACGGATGCGATAGAGTTATCTTGCAAGTCATATTCACAAAAGGCAGCAGTTCCAAGCAACTAACTTGGAATAACTCTATGTTCAGCCATTTTCCCCTCAAATACCATGCGCCTGGCCTGCTCAGTGTCTAGACTTTCCATGGATTGAATGGCAAGAGGAGCTCCTTGCAGCTCTGCTGCTGGCATAACGTAAAAAGCAACACAGCTGAGCCACGGAGCATTTTGCCTTCTCCTCATGTTATTCTTAGGAACACAGGAGACTGTAAGGCTGCCTTTACACTACCATGTCTTGATGCCCAATTCCGATTTGTTGCCTATATCCGATTTTTCCTGACTGTTGTTTACATGTTCTGTTCACCTTATTTTTCACGGACACATGGAGGCAAAACAGAACGCAGCCAGCTTCCAGTTTTTTGTGCGACACTTCCGGTCCAGCACTCTTGACCACTGTGTAAATGTCACACGGTATTTGCTACAGTGACATTACTGTGCGCATGGAAATGTTTACATTACTGAAAGCAATTTTAAGGACTAACTTTAAATATCTGAAGTTAATCGTTGAAGAATAAATCACCCGGAAAGCTGGCGCTGCTCCACATAATTTAAAAGGTAACTTAGCCTACACAGAGCGGTGGAAATGTCTGTGAAGCTGCAGATGGGTGCAGCTGGATGTTTGATGCGTACATGCTGATTCGGGTGCTATCAGAGCCGATCCGTGCATGACTATGGCTTAATAATCAACTCAGTCAATAAAACAACCCATCCTGTATTAGGAGTGTATGTCGCTGACAGAAAGAAAGAAAGAAAAATAAATAAAAAAAGCTAGAAAAGCAGCGTACACCTCACATATTTATTTCTCACAGTTGCGCACATGTTTGGCTGGCATGCAGAAGCACCGTCTGTGTGTCGAGGGTGTGAGCCGCAGCTTCAGCTGCTCAGGTAGAGAGGCTGTGTAGCCCAGTGTGTTTTTCGCTGATTCGGTTCTGCAGGTTCTCTGCTGGTACACTGGAGATGGGGATCAAGCAGTTTGTCTCACTCGGGATAGATTGTGCTTTTTTTGGTTCATAGTTTTTGATTGACGTGCAATTTATTCGGCTTTCCTTCCTTTCCCTCGCTCATGAGCACGTCATCAAAATGCGCTGTCGTCGCATTATTCATGACGTACAGCGTGGATTGCCAGGAAATATCCGATCTGTTTAGATTACAGACCTATTGGCAGATATGTGATTCATATCTGATATATTTCCACATATGAAGGAGGCCTGAATCCGATCTGGCAATATCCGATATCATGCGTTTTTTTTTTCCTGTTTACACATTCATGTTACAGATCCGATCTGTGCCACTTGAGAGGAAAAAATCAGAACTGGGTCACTTGAACCATGTAGTGTAAAGTATGCCTAAGGTAATTTTGAATTCATTAATTTATTAATGCAGTTTACCTTTTAGAATAAAAATGCTGTGAACTATTTATTATACAACAGAACGTGAGTGGCTTACTGTTTATACTGAAATATTAGAATAGAATAGAAAGTCTTTATTGTCATTGTACTAAGATTATACAAGGAGATTAGGATCAGGTGCCAACTAGTTAATAAAACAACCAAGTAAAAACAGACAATACAATCATTCATAAAATTGGAAATAAATAGTATTGAAAAAAAAAAATAGGCTTGTATCAAACTGTGTTAGATATATAGTGGACTGCACTTAATAGGTTGTAGATTGCACTATTTAATAAGTAGTGGATTGCACCTGACAAGCAAAATGATGTCATATGCATTGATTTATCAGCCCAATGGCCCACTGGTAAAAACTGTTTTTGAGTCTGTGTGTGCGTGACTTTAAGCTCCTGTATCTCCTGCCAGAGGGCAGGAGAGAGAACAGTTTGTGACCCGGTTACAGTATGCAAACATTGGAGCTTACACCGGCACGTATATATCCTACAAAATATAAACCACAATTGATTAGCATGAGCAACTGAAGATGGATACAATCTAACTGGCACCCACTGATTCAAAATCTGTAGTGTATGGAGATAGGTTGAAGGAAATAGGGACCTGGACAAGAGCCACGTAGTCAACAAACAAATTCATCTGGGCCCAGTTTCCCAGAGCCTTCGTAGAGCTACATGCATTGTCAAGCCTAGTTCACATTACACGATTTTCACCCTGATTTTGCATCGCAGAGACTATTGTAATCTTTTGAGTGTTCATACCTAGCGACATGTGTTTCTGTCTGCGGGAGTCTTGCCAACTGTGTTACAACCTGTGTACACACCACAAGATTTCTCCACCGAGCCCTCACCGACAGAGCCCCACATAAAGCGGTGACGTCACCAAACTTGGGGATGACACATAGTAAAGGCATGAATATTCTTCCCAGTGTTGAATCAGATCTGCCTCCAGGGCCTGGGTCCAAACACAACGCGCTTCCTGTGATCCTGTGGATGCCGCCATTGTTGTTGTTGCTTGCTGGCTTGTCAGTGTTGCCAGATCTTGGGAGAGAAACAAGCAACCAGGGCTATGGAAACAAGCCCAAAAGCGTTTAAATAACTTAGAAAGGTGATGTTTAGAGAGCAAGCCCAAATAAGCAACTCCACTTTAGAAACAAGCCCAAAGTTGCGGCTATTAAGTGGACCTGGCAAGTGGCAACCCTGTGACTTGTCCTCCTCACATTTCTTCTGTCCTCCTGCGTGCTGACGTGGGACGTATTCCGCCTCTCATTGTCTGATGCTCTTTGTCAGTTGTGTCAGACTTCTCCAGTTTTCTAGCATGCCAGATATCCAGTCCCAGTCACAGACGAGGGGGTGACTTGCTCGTTGGCTTGTTTACACATGAGGACTCGTCGTGGTAGACTATCTGCTGACTCACCTCCGACCCAAGGTGGCTCTCAAGATCCCCTGCAACGTCAAAATTGCAGTGAAAATCTTGTAATGTGAACTAGGCTTAAGTTGTATATTAAGTTCTCACTTAAGCTTACAGGCTGTTTCCCAGAGTCTCCTTAGTGAAGATATATCTTCTGAAAGGTCTATCTTAAGAAGGGTGGTCTGAACCACTGGTAAGCTGTCCCTTAGTGATGCGCTCCATTCATCCTGTCAGTTTTAGCTTTAGCCGATTAGCCAATTTTTATCCAAAATTATGCTTTTTAAATGGACAGTTGCAGTATAATTCACTTCTAGACTCCTTGCGCAAATTACATCATTAGTTTAGAATTAACTTCATGAAAAATCATAATGAATATTGTATATTATGAATATATAGATTTATTTATTTATTTATTTATTCATTCATTCATTTATGTAATGGAGCTAACTAACTGAGGATATGTTTTTTCTGACGAGGCTACAGGCTGTACCCTACCACTATATATTGAATATCTGACAGATATTTGACAAATTGATCAAATTGCTATATAGGTGATCAAGTCTCTGCTTGCTTCATTGTAGACGAGATTATGGCTGCCTTACAGCAGACAGGGCTCTGAAGCACAGAGCTCTCTGTGGGGCAAAATAAGCCCGGGTATAGGGAAGGGGTTAGAACACTGCGGGGAAACATCATGGTTATCCGACCTGGAAAAGTTTTCCTATTGTTTTTTTTTTTTTTTTGTTTTGTTTTTTCCTCAGAGATGTCCTTGAGGAAAAAATAAAGAGGAACCCAATCAACACACACTCTGTGTCTCTGCAGAAAAAGACAAACAAACATGTATGCTGTTATAAATGTTGCAGTAAGAAGTGCATTATCGGTGCGTAGCAATCACGTTTCTCTGCTTCATTATTAGTCTCCTTGTTTATAACTGGATGCGCATATAAGTCATTTTTGATGTGATATGCTTCAGACATATTAGGACGGGGATTTTTCCTGAAATGGTGCCAAAACGCTCATCTGGACCGAAATTTAGTTTTAAAGCGTTGTTTTTATGAAATACCCATGTATGTGTGGACTAGGCTTCAAATAGATAAGCAGATGTTCTGTAAAAGTCATAGCGTCATTTTTGATATAATATTTGGTACATCGAAACTGGGAAACGGGGCCCAGTTTGTTGAATTATGGATCACTACAAATACAGTATGCTATGTTTAAAATGTATTAAGTAGTTACACAGTGAGAAAATAAATCATTCATTGAAATCAAAAATTTCAATATGTGAAAATTCTCTGTCCTTAGGACCCTCGCAGCGGATAAGGAAAAACTCCTCCCCAAAAAACCCTTTAACGGGGAAAAAAAATAGTAGAAACCTCAGGAAGAGCAACTGAGGAGGCATCCCTCCTCCAGGATGGACAGACGTGCAATAGATGCCGTACAGAACAGATCAACATAATAAATTAACAGTAATCCATATGACACAATAAGACAGAGAGAGAGACAGAGAGAGATGCAGGACAGACGGCAATGACAGTAGCTTACAACAACAATTACAATAACAATTAATTAAAGTAATAATATTATAATTTTAATTACAGCTATTGTGGTACAATATGTTGAAAGTATATATTAATATCTGATAGTATACATATGTGACAATAATCATGTGTATAATAACAGTAGAAGTATGACTAATGATAACAGCAGCAGGGGACATCAGGTAGGACCACAGCAGCAACACAACCACACACGTCACACTATCCAGGCACAGCTGCAATGTAACTTAACCTTCGAGACAGTGGAGCACAAAGGCTCCGGAGAAGAAGCCGAGTTAGTGACATGCAGTACAGCGGAGTTACCGAGATGCAGTAACAGGACATGAGTGTTAGCAAAGGAGAGAGAGAGAGAGAGAGAGAGAGAGAGAGAGAGAGAGAGAGAGAGAAGGTGCTCGGTGTATTATAGGAGGTCCTCCGGCAGACTAGGCCTAAGTCAGCCAAACTAGGGGCTGGTACAAGGCAAGCCTGAGTCAGCCCTAACTATAAGCTTTATCAAAAAGGAAAGTCTTAAGTCTAAGTCTTAAATGTCTGCCTCCCGGACCGCAACAGGAAGATGATTCCACAGGAGAGGAGCCTGATAGCTGAAGGCTCTGGCTCTTGATCTACTTTTGGTGACTTTAGGGACCACGAGTAACCCTGCATTTTCAGAGCACAGTGTTCTAGTGGGATAATATGGCACTATGAGCTCTCTCAGATATGACAGAGGCTGACCATTTAAAGCTTTCTAAGAGTAGGATTTTAAATTCAATTCTGGATTTTACAGGGAGCCAGTGCAGAGAAGCTAAAACAGGAGAAATATGATCTTGTTTCTTAGTTCCTGTTAGTACACGTGCTGCTGCATTCTGAATTAGCTGAAGAGTTTTTAAAGACTCATTAGAGCTACCAGATAATAGGGAGTTACAGTAATCCAGCCTAGAGGTAACAAAAGCGTGGACCAATTTTTCTGCATCTTTTCGGGTCCGGGTAGGCCTAAGTTTCGCAATTTTACGCAGATGAAAAAACGCAGTCCTTTTTAAATGGGAATTAAAAGACAGATCTTGGTCAAATATGACTCCGAGGTTTCTTACGGTAGTGCTAGAGGCCAGAGCAATGCCATCCAGAGAAACTATATCATCAGATAAAGAGTCTCTGAGTTGTTTGGGGCCAAGAACAATAAGTTCAGTTTTGTCTGAATTTAACATAAGGAAACACACAAAAGGAGAACACTACGTCAGGTTTTAATTCACAAACATATCCAATACAGTATTCAGCGTAGTTTACAACCATCAGTTACTGAAAATATAGCTGGCATTAGTGCCACAAATGTGGAAAAATAATTAGCACATGGTCCACTAGCATAATGCTAACATATAATGGAACTCTTCATATAACAGGAATTAGCATGGGTGCCGCAAAGGGTATTACAATGACAAACAAAGTGCAAGTGAGCAACTCTACATAACATGAGCAAATAAACTCAGAGCAAAACATTTGTACTTACAGACATATGTTTCCTGTGCTCTATTAAACTTAAACTGTGTCGTTGTGCACCACTACAAGTCTGCATATCCCGCTTCTAAAAATACACATCACTGAAAAGGTATAATGACTTAGGCCCAATCCTAATACCCCCCCTTGTCCACTACCCCTTAGCCCCTGGCCCTACCCCTAGCCCTTGGCCCTCAAAATGAAGCAACGAGGGATAGGGGTAGAAATCTTTCCCTTGGAATTGGGACACCGCTCACTACGTCACAGCATCGATTAAGTTCATGCATACGTAACTATTTTAAACAGGAAGCTGTGAGCCATCTACATTAGCAGCCGGCATCTACAATGGAGTCTCATTAATCCTACCGATTGCGTTTGCAGCATTTATCATGCTTCGTATGATGAACGACAGATGACAGGGGACTTCTGCTAACATTACGAGGCAGTATAGTTATACTAGCTGGCGTGTTATCGTAATGTGAAAAGTCTGACAATTTTTCAGAACAGGACAGATGACAGACGCCAGATAGTGCGAGCTAGCTAGCTACCTAACAAGCAACCTGACGACGGTAACGTTAGCTATGTATGAACTTTTTTCCCAGTCTCTTGTTCGGTGGTAGCCATGGCAAGTCAGCATCTGGAATTCCTCGCTCTGAAGGGCTAGTTTCATACCCACTACCCATCGTTATGCCCCCTACCCCTACACGCAAAAAGGAACTGGGACACCACTACCCCTCGTGGGAACGCGCAAATGCAGGGGTAGGGCCACGGGGGTTATTGGGATATATTTTTAGAACTTTTAAAAATGCTATGGGCAGCTCCCTGCACTTTTAATTTTCATCTGCTGTTCATTGTTGTACATTTACTGTTCAGTGTTTTACTTTTTACAGTACTTTAAACCTCAGGGAGTACATTTATATCTTTCCATTCATTTGTTTACTTGACAAAGAGTGTTTATTTTTCTAATTCTGTGTCAACCATGGTTTTTACAAGTCAGTTGTAAATATCAGCGATCGGTATCTTTGTTTCATAATAATCGGTATCGGCATCGGCTCTGATTTGGAGTGGACGTGTAAGATTCTGGTTAATAATTACACTAACACAAACAAAATGAGCAGACGACAATGCTGCGCACAAAACAACTGTGTAGTGTGTGCACAACCGTGAACCACTTGTTTTCATTTGGATGATGTGCTGCTGGATCAAAGATTACTACGCGTAGGGCAGGGTTGTCAAGTCTGTTTATTAGCCGCGACTTTGGGTTTGTTTCTAAAGTGGAGTTGCTTATTTGGGTTTGCTCTCTAAACGTCGCCTTTCTCTATATATATCCATCTAATAAGTTATTTAAATGCATGATAGTATGCTGGAGTGCAGGATGTTTCCACAGCTTTGCTCCCTCCGCCCCTCTCCTTCTCTGCATACACACAGGTGACGGTCAGTCAGTGAGACTTTTCACATTTAAATTGCGTGATTAATGGAGGTTCTTTAACTATTTGGCTAACAAGTCAAGTCAAGTCAACTTTATTTATAGACACTTTTAAAAACAACAATTGTTGACCAAAGTGCTTTACAATGGATACAAGTATACACAACCAAGAAAAATAATCAACCTAGACAGTAGAGTTTGCCTTGAGCAAATTCAATGAAAAGATGAATATCAAACAAAATGTTCTCATGATGGCAGAGAGATTGTTGTGGCAGGCTGTTCCACAGTTTCGGACCAACAACTGAAAAAGCTCTGTCACCTCTGGTTTTTAACTTTGTAAGTGGGATGGAAAGCAGTGATTTGTCAGTGGATCTGAGGGGACGAGAGGTGGAATAGAGAGTGAGGAGTTCTTAAATATAATCTGGTGCTAGTTCATGCAGTGCTTTAAAAACAAATAAAAGATTCTTAAAATCAATCCTGTACTGTGAAATATGTACTCATCATTCAGATCTTAGCATACCAGCACTGTGACAGTGAAAGTAAAATGGCTTGTTATATGCAACTTCTTTACTTTAATTTTCATTCATTCATTTATTCTTTCCACATTTTTGGTCGGCTCGTTGGTTTGGTAGACTTCAATGGCAATAAATGTAATGTATTTGTAAAGTAATTTTGAAACAGTTGCTTATGAAATGCTGACAAATCCATGCATATACTGCATCCTATACATATATATATATATATATATATATATATACACAGGGATCAAAATTAGCAGTCGCCAGAGGCGACTAATTTTAACCCTTTGGCCAGTAAATGAAGTCATCTAAACAGCCACTCTGGCGAGTGAAAAAAATAGGGCCAAACTACTATTATTGTTGTTCCTCCTGCCCCTGGCTGTGTGTAGGCTATGTGATGTCATTGGTTGCGCGCCGGTGTCGTACAACAGATCTTCAAGCCCACAACATGCCGCAAAGTGGGAGCTAGAACATGAGCGTGCAGTTGGAGATCAGCGGTCCGCCATTTCCACGCCCTAGAAAGGCTGATAAGGGGGTGCTGTGGCCGTGCTGCCTGCTCTCTCTGGTTTTATGCCAGGCTCGGCTCGTTTCAAAGACTCCTTGCGAAGCACTCCAGCGACCGGATCTTTGCTCTCAAACCACAAAAAAAGATGTGATGGCACAACAGTCTCCTTCAGTACACTATTCTGTGCTTTCTTTTGATTTTCACATTGGCTAGTCATCCTGTTTAATTTGTCTTCTGATTAAATCGAAACCGTTGAAACAAGTTGTAGGAAGCCTCTGCAAGTAATTGGTTGCTGGCAGACACTCTGCAATAAAATGGTTAATCAGCAGTGCCGTGCACTGTAGAGCCGATGCACTGCTGGTTCTGCCGGCCTGAATAGAATATAATATCTACTGTTGTGTACAGCATTTATAGACTGAGCTGAGTAGTGATGCGCGGGTCAACCCGTAACCCGCGGGACCCGCAAATGGACCTGTGGGTCGTTCAGCAGTGATCGTCTGTTAAATCGGTCCGTAAATGATGTATGACATTATTGGCTATTACTGTCATGGCATCCGAAGGTACTGATGCATTGAGCAGGTGACAGTCCGCGGCCGTTTGCCACGTACTCCAAAAGAAACTTGTTGAAACTTTAAACAATTTATTGTACAAAACGGGGGAAACAAACATTGACAAAAACGGTTCCATAATTCATATTAAATTCAAAAGATAACGAAAAAACAGCTACAAGTTAGAGGGAATAGTGATAAAGTGGTAAAACATGGCATTGATCCACAGCCTCAGATGGATGCGCTCAAGCCTGCCGTGCGCACAAGCTCAGTTGGTAGGATAGGTCTACTATATTTTCACACATTTTAACATACATTTAACCTACATTTACCAACAACAAAAGACTACATTTAACACCAGAAAAATATTAAAAACAAAAAAAAAAAAAAAAAAATAATAATTAAAAAAAAGTAAATAAAAAAACGAATATTGAATACCAAATTTTCATAACGAATACCTACCCATAGAAACGAATATCCAAATATTTGGGTACAGCCCTAGAAATAACTGACCAAAAATATTGAAGTTTTTCACAATATTGTGATTTATGGAGATGCGCCAGTATATAACAATGAGTTGATACATTTAATGTAAAGCTTATTAAGTATGTTTTAATAAAGTATTTTTAACAATCAAATTTGACTCATTCCTTAACAAAATTATGCTAATATTGTATTTTGAGAATTGCTCAAGTTTATTATAGTAATAACACATTGAAAATATACTAAAATGCTATTTATGATTTTTGGCTAGTGAAAAAAATTTTTAAAGCTTACTAGCCACTTGACTAGTAAGCCAAAAAGTTAAGTTTGAACCCTGTATATATATACATATATATATATATATATATATATCTATATATATATATATATATATATATATACAGTACAGGCCAAAAGTTTGGACACACCTTCTCATTCAATGCGTTTTCTTTATTTTCATGACTATTTACATTGTAGATTCTCACTGAAGGCATCAAAACTATGAATGAACACGTGGAGTTATGTACTTAACAAAAAAGGTGAAATAACTGAAAACATGTTTTATATTCTAGTTTCTTCAAAATAGCCACCCTTTGCTCTGATTACTGCTTTGCACACTCTTGGCATTCTCTCGATGAGCTTTAAGAGGTAGTCACCTGAAATGGTTTCCACTTCACAGGTGTGCCTTATCAGGGTTAGTTAGTGGAATTTCTTGCTTTATCAATGGGGTTGGGACCATCAGTTGTGTTGTGCAGAAGTCAGGTTAACACACAGCCGACAGCCCTATTAGACAACTGTTAAAATTCATATTATGGCAAGAACCAATCAGCTAACTAAAGAAAAATGAGTGGCCATCATTACTTTAAGAAATGAAGGTCAGTCAGTCCGGAAAATTGCAAAAACTTTAAATGTGTCCCCAAGTGGAGTCGCAAAAACCATCAAGCGCTACAACGAAACTGGCACACATGAGGACTGACCCAGGAAAGGAAGACCAAGAGTCACCTCTGCTTCTGAGGATAAGTTCATGCGAGTCACCAGCCTCAGAAATCGCAAGTTAACAGCAGCTCAGATCAGACACCAGATGAATGCCACACAGAGTTCTAGCAGCAGACCCATCTCTAGAACAACTGTTAAGAGGAGACTGCACGAATCAGGCCTTCATGGTCAAATAGCTGCTAGGAAACCACTGCTAAGGAGAGCCAACAAGCAGAAGAGATTTGTTTGGGCCAAGAAACACAAGGAATGGACATTAGACCAGTGGAAATCTGTGCTTTGGTCTGATGAGTCCAAATTTGAGATCTTTGGTTCCAACCGCCGTGTCTTTGTGAGACGCAGAAAAGGTGAACGGATGGATTCCACATGCCTGGTTCCCACTGTGAAGCATGGAGGAGGAGGTGTGATGGTGTGGGGGTGTTTTGCTGGTGACACTGTTGGGGATTTATTCAAAATTGAAGGCACACTGAACCAGCATGGCTACCACAGCATCCTGCAGCGACATGCCATCCCATCCGGTTTGCGTTTAGTTGGACGATCATTTCTTTTTCAACAGGACAATGACCCCAAACACACCTCCAGGCTGTGTAAGGGCTATTTGACCAAGAAGGAGAGTGATGGAGTGCTGCGGCAGATGACCTGGCCTCCACAGTCACTGGACCTGAACCCAGTCGAGATGGTTTGGGGTGAGCTGGACCGCAGAGTGAAGGCAAAGGGGTCAACAAGTGCTAAACACCTCTGGGAACTCCTTCAAGACTGTTGGAAAACCATTTCAGGTGACTAACTCTTGAAGCTCATGGAGAGAATGCCAAGAGTGTGCAAAGCAGTAATCAGAGCAAAGGGTGGCTATTTTGAAGAAACTAAAATATAAAACATGTTTTCAGTTATTTCACCTTTTTTTGTTAAGTACATAACTCCACATGTGTTCATTCATAGTTTTGATGCCTTCAGTGAGAATCTACAATGTAAATAGTCATGAAAATAAAGAAAACGCATTGAATGAGAAGGTGTGTCCAAACTTTTGGCCTGTACTGTATATATATATACATACATATATATATATATATATATAGACAGATTAACTAATACAGTGGCCTCTGGCTATTTTTAAGGTTGTCATTTTCATGCCCAACAAAGCAAACATTCCATAAACATTCCGCATTTTATATAATTCCAGAGTGAGCAAGTACCTTGTAGCTGGTATTAAAAAAATAAATTGTGGAAAGGGGTTGGATGAACTGCACTCTGTTTTGGTAGTTTTGCTGAAACATTCAACTTTGTTCATTTGCAGAATAAGGGAAATTGAGTGTTAGTGTATTTTAATGTTCAATTTTTTTAAAATTTTTTCTATCATTATTTACTTTTATTTATTGTTATTTACAGTCCAGATGTAAAAACTATTATCCAACACTTAGGGGCACTTGCCCCAGGATGGTCAGATGGCTCTCAGTTTGAAACTGACATGTTATTTGTAGTAGGCCAATCTACCTGCTTTCAATGTAAAGAACATGAAGACATGTATAAAGATTTGTACCTCTAGCGAGATGGTCATGATGGCTCAATGGATTTGTTCTGTTTTGGAATACACAATATTCCTCCAAATTAGTGTTTGTGTATTTTAATGTTAAGAATTTCACTTCAACAAGCTCTCTCCTTTTTGACCATACACCTGTTTGCATCCCTGGTTTCAAGTCGTCTTCATTCGCTGGTTTCAAGTTGTCTTCAGTACAGCATGATGTTCATTTATTAAATTATGCTTCCTTGAGCATCCTCAGATCCCCCCCTTCACTCCTCCCTAGTTCCACCCCATCCAACTATGGTCTCTTCTGGCACCAAAAACAGAAGGTTTCCAAACAGGAGTCCACAAACCAATGGATGACAACATGGTATTTATATCCATTATTTTATGCAGCCTATGGTGAAACCCAAGGTGTCTTTTATCATAGCCAAAGTTACCGTTGGGCTCTAACACCTGGTCATACTGGTACTGCAGCTAGGGCTGTCATGAGCATGAAATTTTAGTTGACTGTCACACAAATAATTGGGAATAACAATTTCATTGTCTTTTTCTTTTCATTTTATGTCACACAGTGGTGCTGTTGTGTTTGGCTTTGCAGTTACACCTAAATCCATTTTGTTAATTTCAGTGGCCTCTCATCAATAAAAATGAATGATATGATTTTTGGCAAAATAGTGGCCGTCTTTAAATAGTTTGCTGAACCAATATTTCGCCTTTTGCTCTACTGCACAGATTTAGTTGAAATACCTGGTTCTTTAGCTGGTGTGTAGGCCTACCTAATGTATTAAAAATGTGGTTCAAATCACTTTACCAATTTAGCTTTCTGTCTGAGGAGCTGCCACATTTATTCAGAGACAAAGTTAAAACTACACTGTTCATTTACTACCGCTAGACAACTTAACCGTGAATTTCTCTGTCTAATCTGACTGCCAACACCTGAACACCTGTCTGCTCTGAGTTCTTCCACCGTCACTCTCTCTCACTCAACCATATCCTCCCTGCACTTGCATAATGAAACAGAAGAACCTGCCCAAGAGTAGTAAGATCTAGAAAGCCAAGCTCTCTTTTTCCATGTCTTTCCTGATTTCCTTGATTTTGGAATCTAAAATGATCGTGGACAGCTCAATTAGTCGCGATCAGGCAATCTTACTATATAAGGATGAAAACTCTGTCTGTAGCCGTTTCTCAATACTCAAGTTCGGCAGTTCGGACTTGTGGACTTGGCAAGTTCGGACTTGGCAAGTTCATGCGAGAGTCCGGACTTCCCAAGAACAGGAGAACGGGAGGACGGGAGGACGGGAGTACAGTCATTTCTGCTTTTGGAACAGCAGCGAACTTGATGATGTCACCACCTCCGCTCGCCTTGGCTGTTGTACTGTGTTGTATACATGTATTTAGAATAAAACAATATAAACACAGCCCAGTCCTGCGTCTTTGCATAGACATTGTAAGAAATTAATATGTATATGTATATGTTTTTAATGTTTCAACATATATAACTGACATACAAAAACATAAATAGCCAAAATATTTTCATAAAATGTCTTTTAAAACCTTTTCCCCGCAGCTGGCTTCTGATTATAATCAAAAGTCAAGTGCGGGGCGAAAAGTTTGTGGAGAGTTGGTGGTTATTGTGATCGTGAGCATTGGCGAGATGGAAATCAAAAATCAATAACAGACATGGATCGGAGAAGGCGTCTTGGCGCAATTATTGCAGCAGGATTGCTGTACCTGCGGGCTGAGAAGGAGGCTGCCCAGCTGAGGAGGCAGATCCCAGAAAGACAGCGGAGGATGAGGATGAGACGTGCACTGCTTGCATGTCTGTTCGATATGTTTGTTCAGTTGTGGACAAAGTACCCAGGAATATCACAACAAAGAACAAAAACTCAGTCAGAAGTAAAAGTGCTGCATACCAAATCTCACTTGAGTAAAAGTATCTGGGTATTGTCAGCAAAATGTAGGCCTACTTAAAATTAAAAGTTCAAAGTACTCATGATGCAGAGAGACCCAATTTCAAGTGTTGTAATCATCATATACATGAATATGTATTGAGTATTAATTGATCAACATCGGCTACATGTGAGCAGCATTTAAATGTTGTCATGGTAGAACTAATTTTAACACCTGTCACTGGTGTACTAGTCTAATCTATGACAACACACAGCAACTTGTAAATATGAAACTTACAACATATAAAACAAACTATCTGAAAAGTAACTATAGCTATCAAATAAATGTAGCTTGAGTAGAATGTACAGTATTTCCCTCTAAGTAAATGGAAATACCCAAAGTACATCAAATTTGTACTTAACAGGGTACCCGCAGATCCTTGAAAAATCTTAAAAAGTCTTAAATTCATGTTTCTAAAAGTAAAGCCTGAAAATGTCTTAAATTCATTAGAAATGTCTCAAATTGGTCTTAAATTCATTACTAAAAAGGTCTTAAAATTGTTGCAGAAGGAATATTTAATCTGACTTTATTTCTTTTCTTTTTTTTATTCTTGCGGCACTTTTCTGTGAGTATCCATGCGCCGTCCAATAACGGCGCACGCTGGCGGTAGCACATACACAATGAATGGGTTCGTCAGCGGAGGTCTGCACTTTGCACGCTCTGTGTGAAAAGGGCTTAACAGCGCGCGCTGGCCACCTGGCACTCAATATGCTGCTGTAGTGGTTTGTTTTCCAGACATGTGAGTATCTTTGAGCAGTGAAAGTTATTATTTATGACTTTTTACTTGTCGGCAGTGATTTGTTTTCCACAGAGCTCTACGTGCGAGCATTTTACTCGCATTTGCGACTAAAAATAGTTTTGTGCCAGCAAAATAAATCATTCAGCACGCAGTGCGAGTCCAGATTTCAACCAGCAGCAGAAACGAAAGGCGAATCATGCAGGTTGTGGGTTGAACGGGGGTCACAGACAGGAATACGGTGGTCAAATAGCCTACGGCGGCTCTGCGGCGCAAAATAACGGCTTAGTGGCAGCAACAGAGGAATCCGACCCCAGGTCCAGTAGCCTAATTTCCTCTTTTGTTGGCGTCATAACTGCCGTTCACATTTCTCTCTGTGGCAGGTAACGGCCCACAAACCTCACCGCACTTTAGGGACTGTTCTTTACTTATGAAGGGACTGTTCTTTACTTGTCAGGGGAGGAGGGTGGCTGGTTGATTTTTATTTTATTTATTTATTTTATTTCAATCCCCCCTATGTTAATTACTTATTGATGCTGTTTTTCTATGAATAAGTCAATAAGTAATTTATTCCATTGAAATATCATTGATGTATTATAGAAAAGTGATTTATCTTTTTATAAATGACAAAGGCACATCTGCCTCATTTTTGCTGTGGTATCATGATACTGCTCAGAACCGTGATACTTTCACTGGTATCGTACTGTGGGTCCCAATTTTGGTACCGTGACAACACTAGATGTCACAACCATTCCATTCAGAGTTGCACAGTGAAGCGGCTCTGGTGCCGCTTAAAAAAAGTGTTCCCCCACTTCTAATTTTACAAATTAAGCACTGGTTATAATACAGCGGGATCCCCCAACCATCGCTTATATTTATAGTTTTTTCGGTCTTAAATTCCATTCAAGGTGGCATTAAAAAGGTCTTAAAAAGTCTTACATTTAACTTACTGAAACCTGCAGATACCCTGCTTAAGTACAGTAGCTCCTTGAGTAAATATACTTAGTTACTGTCCATCGCTGCATTTGTCTCATCATTACGCTTTCTGTCTACATTTTTATGGAGAGTTGACAGTTTACTTGGTACACCTAGAAAAAACAAAAGCAGTTTAGTATTGTATTAAGTCTAACATTTTATTGAAGTGTTGAGTTGTAGATTGTGGTGGTGTTGAACTGTACTGGATTATACTGACAGTAGTTTCTCATTTAGTCTATCCTCACCAATATAAATGGATCAAACAGGTCAGATGTTCAGAGGAAAAGTTTATTCAGCCACACTTCAGACATCAGGTATACAATTCATATCAGATAATCAATATTTAAAATGCTGTTGAATAAATACTACAATAAAGACAATCTTTAAATACATAAATAAATTACAATAAATTCTTAAAATTATTATTGAATGGTAAAAACACATAGGCCTAAATAAGCAAAAGAATGCAAAGAACGATAACATGTTACAACATTTAATAATATAAGAATATATCTTATACTGAGACTGAATGTTGCCCATTAGACATACCCCAAACGAATTACATTTCATATTTAACCACTACAGAGATATCAGCCACGAATTTCAAATGGACTACCCGAGAGAGGCTGCTCTCTGGGGCAGCCTAGGAGCTCATACACACGTTTATTATCTATGAGCGCTGACACCGCTAGATGACAGCGGTGTCAGCGCTCATAAACACATGAGCGCTGACACCGTTGTCATCTAGCGGACCTCACATTCAACTGGGCTCTATATTAAAACCATGGGTCTGACATTTAAACTACGCATGAAAACACTACGTTCTGTGACAAAACAACAGTAACATATCGGTAATTATGGCTTACAATTGTGCGCCTTTCCCTTACTTGTCATTTTCCGATGATCGTTGCGAAATGCATGCTGGGATACCTGGCTGTCTGAAGTCCACACAAGTCTGCTCCGATGCATCCCCGGTGAAATGGGTGTTGTGAGAACACATCCGGGAATTTGGACTGAACTTGGCTAGATGTGTACTTTGAATTGGAACAGTACTGGCTGTGACTGATGATGTGTCACAAGTCCACAAGAACACAAGTCCGCACAAGAACGCATATTGAGAAACGGCTTGTGTGTCTGTCGGTGTGTCTGTGTGTGTCTGTTCCATGTTTTTCTCCTCACTGACTTGGTCAATCCATGTGAAATTTAGCACAGTGGTAGAGGGTAATGGGAGGATGCGAATGATGAAGCAATATTACATCAATTGGCCAAAGGGGGGCGCTATAGCAACCGATTGAAATTGCAAATATTGAATGGCATATGTCGTACAGACATAAAACTTTGCAAAGAGATGCCTCTCCTCACGAGGAACAAATTACCCTCAAGAACCCACAACTTCTGGTTATATAGATTTTCCGCCCTTTTGAATTTTTTGGAAAAACACTTAAAATCGATCTCCTCCTAGGAAGTTTGACAGATCTGCATGAAACTCGGTGAACATAATCTAGGGACCAATATCTAAAGTTCCCTCTTGGCAAAAGTTGGAAAATTTACTGAAACTGAGCTTCTATAGGGCAATGAATAGGGCGTGGTTCATCACATAAAGGTGTATAACATCTCAAGGATTTCACCGATCACCACGCAACTTTGTAGGCATATGACCACACATAATCTGAGGGGACCCCCCCATTATTGACCCGATCAAACAAAATGGGGGTGCTAGAGAGCTAATTTCTTATCTAGGCCTAACTGCCATTTCGATTTTTACTAAACTTGGTAGATATGTAGAACAGGATGCCTCAATGTGACTGGAGAAATTTAACTCTAATTGGCAATTGGGTGGTGCTATAACAACAGAAAAATGCTTAAAAATGGCTAAAATGCGACCGATCACTTTGGCTCCCCCTGTGGCCAAATGTTTTTTTTTTTTGTTTTGTTTTTTGTTTTCTAATTTTTGGTAAGACTAAGTCATGTTATGGTATGCTGTACATAATCACGGAATGTGTCAGTGTGTTATTCTGTCATTCATTCATATTCTGTCTGTCCCATGTTTTTCTACTCACTGACGTGGTCAATCTATGTGAAACTGCACATAGGCATTGAGGACTGGCATAGGTAGAAGGTGACAAAGCTACTTTTTCCAAAAATTACACTATAAGTTTATTCTTTTACAAAGTCGCTTTTAATTGAATTGTATGTATTCACCCCATGAGTTACTGCACATGCACGTTAATATATGTATCCACCTCAAACGGACATCAGCTGTAGCAGAGCAATCGTTCTATCAAATTCACAAAAACTCTGTCTGAATACATTGCTCTTCTTAATGGGTTCAGTTGACTATTTAATCTGCAATTTCCTATGACCTGTATCTCAAACACACACCATGTGAAACTGTACATGGGCAACTCTGCACTCAATGGGTATGGACTAGTTGTAAATAATTTAGGAATGTAATATAATTATAAAATTGGGTTGTAAACTATATACTTGTATGTAACTATATATACATGTAAGAATTGTGCAAATAATTTAAGTTAATAGAGAAAATATATGCAAAAATTGGTGTAAGTTAATAGAAGAAAAGTGAAAGACGGGTAGGAACTTTCAAGTTTTACTTCTACCTACTCCTTTTCGAACATTTCTGTTTTTTTTTTTGTTTGTTTGTTTTTTGTTATCACAACATTGTTTTAAACTTTGGTTCGAAATAAAGTCATTCATTCATTTATTCACTGGCTGCTGGGATAAAACTCTTCATATCTTCTACACACGCTTAGTTCTTCTATCATGTGAATTTGACTGATTATTGTATAACAGACTAATGCACTGTTGTCTGTCGGAGCACCTTCTCTTGCTGTGTCTCTGTATCTTGAATAATTCATGATGTAACAGTGCTAATCTGCTACTTAGCAGGCCCCGATTGTTGTTGAGAATCAAGACAGCTGCTAGCTTAAAGGCGCCGTATGTAAGAATCGTGTCTGCCCCCCCTCCCCTACAGATTCGAGGTTGCTGGACAGCGGCACGCTGGAGATAGATTTGTTTGCCCACGGGTGGCTGCCGTGGCAGGGCCGCGTCGCCGCGTCCTTGATCTTCGGTTTTCCAGCAGACCGTTGGAGCAAGTCCGGCTTCTCTGCTGCTAACGCTGCTGCCGGGATACAGCGGAGGAGGAGCCGGCTACTAATGCTATGTACCGGGACACTGCTAATGCTTGCCGTGCTGCTAACGTTTGTTTCTCAAAACAATCAGCCAGGTCGATGACCCACCTGCACATGGGCTACAATGTATGATCGAAAATGAATAACCGATGATGATGAGGGTTTTTAATGCCTCTGTGCTGGTGATAGCCGTGGTTGGAGGCATTGTGATTTCTGGTTGTCCACCCATCGGTCTGTCCATCCACAAGTCAGTACGACTGTCTGACCATATGTCCCGTTCAGGGAATTTCTTTACATTTGGCACAAACATCCTCCTGGACTCGGCAATGAACTGATTAGATCTTGGTGGGCAAGGTCAAAGGCTAAGGTCGCTGTGGCATAACAAAACATATTCTTGGCTATATCTCAAGAATTCATATGCTAATTATGACAACATTTCACACAAATGTTTAATAGCGCACAATGATGAAGTAATGACATTTTATATTAAGAAGGTAAAAGGCCACCTTCACTGTGATATAATGATGTTCTGCAAAACACTTTCTGGACATTACTAAACATCAGAACCCAGGAACAAAAGGGGAGACATTTGGTTAGATACGGATTTGGTGACACTATTCTTGGGTACGTGGGCATGGGTCCCTTCTGTGTGGAGTTTGCATGTTCTCACCATGTCTGCGTGGGTTGTCTGTTAGTACCGGTTAAGTCAATTAGTGACTTAAAATTGCCTGTAGGTGTAAATGTGAGCATGACTGGCTGTCCATCTCTGTGTGTTAGCCCTGTGATGATCAGGTGATCTGTCCAGGGTGTACCCTGCTTCTTTCCACATGACAGCTGGGAACACAGGATAAGCAGTTAGGGAGAATGGATGGATGGATGGATGGATGGATGGAGCCAAGTGCAGCCATTTTTAACTCTATTCCGTTAATCAGCCCTAAACCTAAACTAGATTATAATTCCTTTGAAAGCCTTGTTCTTAGTCTTTTACATCTGACCTGGAAAACCTCACAGCCACTTTTATTTGTTATAGTGTACCGTGCTCCTGGCCCATATTCTGAATTTGTGTTAGTTCTTAAATCAGATAAAGTTATTATTGTAGGTGATTTTAACATTCATGTTGACATTGAGAATGACTCCCTCGCCACTGCTTTTATCTCATTATTAGACTCCATTGGCTTCAGTCACAGTGTACATAAACACACCCACTGTTTTAACCATCACCTCGATCTAGTTCTGACGTATGGAATTGAAATAACCTAACAGTCTTTCCACAGAATCCCTCTCTATCAGATCCATCCATCCATCCATCTTCTAACCGCTTCATCCTCTTGAGGGTCGCGGGGGGCCTATCCCAGCTGACAGTGGGAGAGAGGCAGGGTACACCCTGGACAGGTCGCCAGACTATTGCAGGGCTGACACATAGAGACAGACAACCATTCACGCTCACATTCACACCTACAGACAATTTAGAGTTACCAATTAACCTAATCCCCAATCTGCATGTCTTTGGACTGTGGGAGGAAGCCGGAGTGCCCGGAGAGAACCCACGCTGACACGGGGAGAACATGCAAACTCCGCACAGAAGGGCTCCCACACCCGGGATCGAATCGGGAACCCTCTTGCTGTGAGGCGACAGTGCTAACCACCACACCACCGTGCCGCCCTATATATATTTACATCTTTTTTATTTTTCTTTCTTTTTTTCTGTCAGCGACATACACTCCTAACACAGGACAAGTTGTTTTTATTGACTGAGTTGATTATTAAGCCATAGTGATGCGCGGATTGGCTCTGATAGCACCCGAATCAGCATGTACCTATCAATCATCCAGCCGCACCCGTTTGCAGCTGCACGGACATTTCCACCACTCTGTGTAGGCTAAGTTACCTTTTAAATTATGTGGAGCAGCGCCAGCTTTCCAGGTGATTTATTCTTTAACCCTTTAAAACCGGCGGGAGCGCCCACGATCCCATTTGCATATTGATTTTTAAATCTGGGTAGAATTGCAACCAAATAAGATAGAGCAATAATTCTTTTTGCATTTAAAACCGGAGGAGTTACTCTAACTTACCATGCATTCATCATGTCCCAGAGTGCTGTTTCCTTGCACTGACAGGTTTGTAGAAAAACAGTAAAAAGCGCTAAGAACAAAAACATTATAATCCTGATCGCGGGTATTCACAGCACTTCCAATGTTGGACTAAACGTCATCACGTTGTGAGCATGAACTGTCACGTTATTTTCTTGTGTGTCTTTCTCGCGACACTACCCGCGGCAACAAGGAGTGACGTCATTTCCCGGGAAATTCCTCTCTTTCTTCCGCGGTAAATATTTCTCTCAGCTTGCAGTCACACACTCGCTCTCGCTCTCGTTTTGTATTTTACTCTTTCACAACAACACTTAGACACACACACACACACACACACACACACACACACCAGACACTCACCACACACTCGCAAAATATTGCTCATCGTGGACAGGAACTGTCACTAGACCTATCACAGCTCCCCTGGTGCTATTGAAAAGTAATGTTTGACTTTGAACTTTGGTTGTTCTATTGTAAATATTTTATTTTGATGTACATGTTGTATTTTTGCTAATTGTGCACAATGTGCATTTAACTTTCGTTTTTGTCACATTTTATAAAAATGAGTGTATCTCAAAAATTAAGTTATGAAAACACTCAAAATAAATTTTCTGTGGTTTGAAAGGATTTTGTGCAACTTTTTTACATTTACAATTTGGAGGGATACAGCCATGATATTTCTGTATTTAGAAAAATATGTGTAAAAACAAAAACGATTTTCATTTTTTTACTGGTTTATTGCACTTTTTAGCAATTTCTTTCATTAGTATGGACATATGTCCACACAAATTATTACAATTTGGGATTTAAGGGTTGTATTGATGTATAGCATATTCAAATACTCCAAAAAATGGCCCTACAGCAGGTAAAATTGTAAAGATATGCTCTGGCGGACTTGCTCTATGGTAGGTCATAAAGGGTTAACGATTAACTTCAAATATTTAAAGTTAGTCCTTAAAATTGCTTTCAGTAATGTAAACATTTCAATGCGCGCAGTAATGTCACTGTAGCAAATTCCGTGGGACATTTACACAGTGGTCAAGAGTGCTGGACCTGAAGTGCTGCACAAAAAAACGGAAGCTGGCTGCGTTCTGTTTTGCCTCCGTGTCTCTGTGAAAAATAAAGTGAATAGAACATGTGAACAGCAGTCAGGAAAAATTGGATATAGGCAACAAATCGGAATTGGGCATGGTAGTGTAAAAGCAGCCCAAGTCAAGGCAGTTTGGTGTGTTTGTTTTGCTGACTATGGCAGTTTTCTACTCTTTCTAAGTATGCCCTTTTTTCTCTCTGTCCTTTAATTTCTATTACTTTCTTTCATTCTCTGTAACGTTTATGCTTTACGTTGTCTTTGTGTGTATGTGTGCACTGCAGCGCAAGCGGGAGAAAAACGTGGAATAGACACACACACACAGACACATATACACACCAAGCTTGTATATAGTTAGAATTTGTGTGTTTTGGTTTGCTTTGCTAATTTGTGAATAAATAGAATTCTTTGGAATCATGCCTGCTGTCTGTTTAATGTTGCACAAGGGTGAATGAATAGTCAACCTCTGCTGCGTCAAGGACTCCGAAATCCTTCAGGCGTTACTGTTAATTTTGGTTGTTATCATTAATTTAATTATTAATCAAACTCCAAATTAATAGTTTAGTGTATTTTATGAGACTGATATCTTTAACTGGCTATTATTTTTCCCTTTACGGGAATGGTGCCCCACGAGGTGATTTAATGTTAATTAAGTCACATTATTTAACATAATTATTAATTATTAATAATAATTATTAATTATTTCTGATAGCCAGTTAAATCCCAACATATTTGGTGCCTCCGTGTGAAGCCTAATTTGTTGACCCCAACATTTATGGTGCCGCCGTGTGAGGTTGACCCCAACAAACCATTATCAGAGGTGATATGTGATGATTTTTTTTTCATGCATTTACCCATGTTTATCCGTGACATTGTGTAAATGTCCGTGGCGGACATTTGAAAGCGAGTAAATGACAAACAGTACAGTAAACTTGTAGATAAGTCAAATATATGTAATAGCTTAGGTGGAAAATGCTTTAACATTTCATTCAGCCTACATGCAGCCTCTCAGCTCGGCGGTAAACGACCCCGCTGGCTTCTCTACAGTCAGTGGAGCCCCAATGAATACGCCGCGACGCTACACTGAAGTGACGCTTACGTTTGCAGCCGGTGAAGCCCAGCCGTTAAACTAACCTTCCCGTGCAGTCAATCTACTGTTTTTTTGTTGATGTTTTTGTTGTTGTTGTAGTGTTGTGTTGTGTAGTTTTATTTTTTCATAGTAAATAGCATTTAGTTCATAAAATGGACAGGCAGAGGGTACTTCTTCTAGCTCTGGTTGAGGGTTAGAAGCTGTCAGCAAATAGTTTGTTGAGCACAGGGAAACAAAGATCTGTGTGGGTACATGAGACCCTAAGAAAGAGGATGGATCACCGGGAGTACCACCAGTTGGTCCAGGAGCTTTGCCTCGATGATGGCCATCCCCAGGCATATTTTAGAATGACTCGGGGGCAGTTTGACAACCTGCTGTCTATCGTCGGGCCATATAGCTCTGGGTATCCAGCAGCTGCTACCACCAGTTTCTCTTCCATTGTTTACCAACTCTAAACTTGTTGTTGTGACCATGACGAAGAAAGAGATGACATGGGGCGTTTTTCTGCTCTGAGTTTAAGTTTATACAACTTGAGGAGTTCAAAGCGTTCCAGCAAAAATGCCGCTTAGAGCGCAGAAATGTGAGGCACGTCACAATGCAAAAACTGCAAGCAAAATCCATTTTACCGAATATTTTTTGTTTGGACTATGCCTTTGTTTTGGATGATACTATCATAAACTTTACAATAAATGACCAGACATGAAGAAACATGACAGTTTAACAATACTGCAGGATTTACATGGGGTTATAATGTTAATCCAATCTTGGGTGTGCCACTGCATTAAAGGACAGGGTTAGTCTCAAATTTTGGGGACAGAGAAAGCTTAGAATATTGTTCTTTCTGTCTGCTTTTGTTTGTGTCTGTGTGTTTGTGTTTGTGTGTGTGTGTGTGTGTGTGTGTGTGTGTGTTTTCTCCTGTATTAATGTTTCTCTCTGTTGGTCGATACTGCCTTTCAGAGAGTGACCTAATGAACACACACACACACACACACACACACACACACACACACATACAGTGATTGAAACAAAGTGTGTGACTGAAAGAATGTTGCATGTGGAATGCAGCAGATCAGGTATGTCTCCAGCAGAGAGGATTCCTGCACTTTGTTTGCTCTTTGGTTCAACAAACTGTAAAGGAGACAGACAGTTTCATGTGTGTGTCTGTACTCTGAGTGAGCATTACTGTCATGTAGAGAAATATTCAAGTTAAACACACAAAAGCCTTTGAAATAGAATTCATAATGTCCTTTGATTAGTATAATTAAAGCTAGTGGGTATTTGCTTTGATATCATGTATGGCAGTCTAGCCAGGCAAATATTATCATTAGTAAATAGTAGGGGTGGGAATCACCAAAGGCTCCATGATACGATATTATCACAATTCCTTAGTCAGGATACAATATTACTGCAAAACGTATGATTTATTACCTATTTTCAACTGCAAATAATCTCTTCAAAGGAGAACTTTGTCAGCATCTGTATTATCTAATAAGTTAAAGTTTTCAGTCCATTCATCTCAGTTAAGTCTTTTTGAAGCAGCAGCAGTATGATGTATGTAGTGGACTGAAAAAGCAACTGATTATATTATTCAAGTAGGCTACTATGGTAGGATACTATGCTGTATCGATTTTTCCCCCACCCCTCGTAAATAGATAATGAAATGACACTAAGTTGGAAGACATGTTGTTTGTGATGTTTTCAGCTTTAGAAAAATGTGATTGTAAAAGTGCTGAAAGAATGCAGTTTTGCTTGCCATATTGCTGATGCACTGTAGTTAAGAGCCCTCAACAGGTTTAGCCTCAAGACCCTACAATTTAACTCTCAGTGGTGGTTAATTCTTGACATATACCATCTGTCAACTTCATTTCAGCCACTGTAAACTAAGCTTGTCTTCTATTTTTATTTTTGAACGATGATTGAACATGAAGACCTGGAAGTTACATTCTTGGATAAATAATCTTTATTCAGCATGTATAATTTCCCAAAAAAGGAAGAAAATTATTTTATCCTGTTTTTTTATGCTTGCTAGTTTTGTTCTCTCAGTGCTGTTTCTTGTGCCAGTAGTGAGATGTAGAGATGTTTTACTCAGCTCTTGTATTTTTATTTTGCTTCTTTTGTAAATTGTTCTTCAAAATATTTTATCGGATTATTAGTGAACTGGGAGACTTGCCCCTAGGTTTTAAGTGGGTAACAGATGCCCAGGATATATGTTCAAAGTAGTACATTATTTAGAGGTAAGCCTGGAGGGATGCTAGATGTTCCCTCTCTCAGAGCAGTCTGTTTCATTTAAAGGATAAATGAACACTGACTCACATGAGGCAGTAAACAGCTCCTTTAGTGCTCTTCATGAGCTGAAACTAAGCATCCAGCACTTTTGTCATGCCCTGATAATTGACATCACAGCAGGTGTTCTCCCTCAGCTGGCACAGGCAGATTTTATTCAAATAGTTTGCAAAGGCTCAAAAGGAGGCTACAACCATACCCAAACAAGATCTGCTCCGGCTTTCTGAATTTTCAGCAGTGATCCAAAATGAAAATCTGCAGTTTTATGGAATGTTTTTTGCTTGCTATGTGATAGACAATATTGATTTAGAAAAAAAAGAGACTTCTTTAAACGTAAAGAGATGTCATTGAAATTCTACAGGCACAGATTCTATGTGGGCCTCCTAATAGCAGACAGGTTGGTTTATTTGGCTCAGGATTCATGTTCATTCCGTCTATGCTGTTTTTGATGCCCAGGAAGACATTGTGTCACACACCACAGGCAGCTGTGAGGAGCAATTTAGGGGTTGTGTCTTACCCGTGATACTCTGAGATATAACTGCAAGGGCCAGGGATCAACCTCCAACCTTTTGATTAGTAACAACCTCTCTATTTCCTGAGCCACAGCTGCCCATGTCATTTGCCCATGATAGAAACAGATCATTAAACATAACATAAGAAGCCTTTTAAATGTTCACATCAAGTCAATGCTATTTCAGTCATACTGTACTTACTGTATTTCATAATGCAAAAGTCAAAAGCTTCATGCTCCTTCTTGACTTTAAAAGCCTAAGAAGGTCAGTGTCCCGAATGTTTTATGAACAGCCCCAGACTTCTCAGACTTCCCTGCAGAGGGAACTCATACAGCGACTCCACAGCAGCACAGCGTCTCTCTCTTTCCTCTCTCGCTGTGGTGTCATCAAGTAATTAAACCTTCAGTAATATAAACTATGTGCCACTTGCACCTCAACAAAAAATTAATCAGGCAAGTTAGTTAGAGCTGCATTTAGAGCTGTTATGGTGAATTTTAATAATTAATAATAATGATAATAATGCACAATAATGCACAATATGTGGTATTACCACCATTTTTGTTGTTTTTGCAAGTCATTTCATTTATTTTGATTTTTGTGCTTTGTGAATAAGCTTTATTGTTAGGCTATTATTAGGCACATAGTTGCTTTTCGAAAGTCCAGTGTGTCAGCTTTAGGGGGATTTGGTGGCATCTAGCAGAGAGGATTGCAAATTGCACCCAGCTTAAACTCATCCTGATCAGATTTCCTTCAGTGTTCATTGTTCAGGATATTTTTGCTGGGAGCTGAATTATCTGCATAGGTCTCTAACTCTTTAAAACAAATACACTAGCTGATTTGACTGGTAAAAAACACTGAATACTGTTTCATGTTACAAATCAGTATTCATTTGATGCTGCTTGTCATAGATAAGCTTCTAACTGCCATGGCTGACACAAAAGTGTAAATAGCCCTATCTAGAGTCAGTGTTTGGTTTGTCTATTCTGGGCCAGTGTAGACACATGGCGGTGCAACATGAAAAACTGTAAAACTAGCGTATGAGACTTTTACGGTACGATAACCATCTCAGAAAATACTGCAGGGTCACAGTATCACAGTATTTTTTTCAAATGATGCGCCGGTTAGAGTGGCAGCAAGTCTAAGTAGCTCCTGTTTTTTAAGTCATTTTTGAGTGTGTTTTTAGTTTTTTAACCCTACTGTGGTCTTAGCCGTTTTTTAGTCATTTGATCATAAAAATGTTTGGTTTTTTTTTCATCTACATGCACCAACATTACATGGATGGTACCTGTTATGCCCTTTGTTAATAAAATTTAGTACCACAACTTTTGACTGAATTATGGGTGTTCTACTGAAACAAAAACACCTAGAGCCTTCCCAGGTAAATTTGACCTTGTTGTAAAATGGGTCACAATCCAGCAGATGGCGACAAACACACACACACACACACACACACACACACACCTGCACGTTTACAGACCATCACAGACACATGTTTGCACACACACATCACAAACTCACACACACACACACACACACACACACACATACAGTTACACAACTACAAAACACAACTTCCTATTACAGGTGTGTAAACAAAATTTCAAAACAAGTTTTGCCTCCATCATGACTCAGACCTTCGAGACAACACACACAGGCACACACACACACACACACACACACAAACACTCAGAAACACACACATATTTCAATGCACAATGTCAAACCACAGTGTAAACTACATTACAAAAACAATGTTTGCCTACAAAATGAATCAGAGCTACCACACACACACACACACACACACCACCACACACATCTCCCTGAACACACACACACACCACATATACACACATGCAAAAAATGGAACAAATAATTGGACAATGATGAACTCATTATGCTTTATAAACAGCCAAATCAAGCCTGGTCAATTTGACCAAAAGATGTCATTATTGGCTGCCATTCAAAAATAAAAATGGTTTCAAAGCAATTTTCTGACAAATCTTTGACATGTACCAGTCTCTGATAATCCATCAACATATGTCACTCTAAACCTATATCTAACCTATCTATAGATGAAATAATTCATAATTTATGCTTGTTTTTACACATACACACAAAAATACACACAATGACACACACACTCATATACACACTCACACACACACAGACATACACATGCAAAAAATGAAACACATCATTGGATAATAATTTATTGTTTATGCTTTATAAACAGCCAAATAAAACTGGGTCAATTGGACCCGGGAGGGCAGCAGGTGTTTTTATCTGCTGCCATTAAAAAAATAAAAACATGGTTTCAAAACAATTTTCTGAAAAAACCTTGACAGGTACCAGTCTTTGATAATCCATCATCATATGTCACGCTAAACCTGACTATAATGGAAAAAAATACAAAATCTGCTTGTTTTTAGACATAAACTCATAAAACACACACACACACACAATGACACACACACACATACACACACTCATGCACACACAGACATACACATGCAAAAAATGAAACGCATCATTGGATGATCATTTATTATTTATGCTTTATAAACAGCCAAATAAAACTGGGTCAATTGGACCCTGGGAGGGAAGTGCAGCAATTATGGATGGGAAGATAACACAAATTAATGATTGTTAATTTTTCCTATGTGATGAGTGAAGTTGTGTACACGAGGGATGATTTTCTGGCTCTGAGAGGAATAACTTACGGAGTTAAACACCCGATACCGGCCGAGCTGAGGAAGGTGTTTCCAGGCTGCAGAGCAGGAGCAAAGCTAAAGGCTAGGAAGTGGAGATGCAAGCCTTTTCTGCTGTCGTGGGGAATGTAAACTCTTTATCCAACAAGTGTGATGAACTGCTGGCACTGGTGAGGAGCCGACAACTCTACAGGGAGTGTAGTCTGATGTTCTTCACGGAGACGTGGCTGAATGACAACATGCCTGACAGTGCACCTAACGGGCTTCTCTCCTGTGCGAGCGGACAGGGACGTTAAGGCGAGGGGCAAAAACAGAGGTGTGGGACTGATGCTGCTTGTGAACAATAAATGGTTTCATCCTGGAAATATCACAGTGAAGGACAAGATCTGCTGTCAGAATATTGAACTGTTGGCAGTCGATCTTGGACCATATTATGTGCCTCGGGAGTTTTCACACATTGTCATCATTTTTGTTTACACTCCACCACAGGCAGCAACGGCAGTGGCGTGTGACATCATTCATGAAACTGCTAGGATTCAGACCCAGCATCCTAGTGCATTCCTTGCAATAACGGGGGATGTAACAACCCTGCTTTCTTCTTCCGTCTCCCTCGGTTTGTTCAGTATGTGGACTGTCCCACCAGAGAGAATAAGACACTGGATTTGTTTTATGGAAATGCCAAGGATGCCACCTCTTGGCAGATCATATCATAATCTGGCTCTCTCCAGCCCACATACAAACCCTGCCTGTTACCACCCGCTCAGTCAGAAAGTGCTCCCCGGAGACCGGTGAGTCTCTCAGGGACTGTTTTGAATGTACAGAATATCTAAACTTCTGTAGGGACACTGTGATGCCAGTTTTGGTTCTAATAATGCAGATAACTTTAAACCTATCAGTCCGAAAGAAGTCATGAAGCTTGTGGCTAGCTACGTGGTAGAGGAAATGCTGCCATTGTCTACGGTGGAGTCTAAAACATTCCGCAGGATCGTCAGTAAAATCCCCACGACTCAATAGATGGAGGAGGACTCGCTGATAAACAGGTCAGACTCAGGACTTGCATTATGACTGGTACACACTAGTACTACACGACTTTTCTGTCCATTCTGAAAGTCACTATGTCACATTACACAAGTGTGGAGTCATAAAATCATGCCGTGACTAGGCCGACAGACATGACACACTACACGATGGTACTCACCAACTATCCCCAGTCGTCTTTCACAACATGTGTGATGTCATCGGGTTATTCTTGTCCTATTTTTATTACTTTTACTATTATTTGAGTCACTGTGTCTGTTCATGTGTCAGCCGAAATGTTGTTTTAGTCACCTAAAAAGAGCCAGCAGATGGCAGGAGCTACATTTGAAGTACCGTACGCAAACATTCAAGCTACTGTATCCTCCACAACAAGTTCCTACAAATGTTTCACAATAAAAGCCTATTTAGAAAACGGAGGGATTCTCTCAGCTGAGGTTATAGGGGGCTTTAAATTTGAAGCAAATTCAGGAAGTGTTGAGTTTGAAATAATGGCGCGATATGTTAACTTTATATTTTCACTTTTTATCTGCTCCTGTTGTCTTTATAAAGATACAGAGGCATCAATAAATAACTGACCATCTATAATGTAGTCTGTTTCGAATGAAGCTGGTAGCCTCTGCAGCTGTGGTGAGTAAAAGCCCCACCACTATTTGTTAATGTTATTACTTTATGTCAGTCTCCATAATGAGGACGTAACATTGTTTGCTAGCTTGATGCTAATGGCAGTACTCGGGTTGACAAAGTGCCTCTGCTGTTTCACACCATCATTTTCCCCTTTTACTCTGTGCGGTAACATCCCTAGAGAAAATATTAAAAACGCTGGGGTGTTGTTGTGATACAGTTGTCTATGGCAGCAGATTGTTCTGTGTTTCTACTGGTTAAAGTGACTGCTGTGATGGGAGAATTGGATCTCAGTGGTCCATAACTTTAATTTTGGAGACAAAAAATGTAGGCTAAGCGCCCTGTGGTCCATTGCCCAGTAGGAAACGTAGAATACTCAAAAGTACTTTAAAAGTACTTGTGTTACATTTCTCAGGGAGTAACGTTGGAAGTACTTTAAAAGTACTTGAGTTACTTTACTCAGGGAGTAATGCAGTAAAGTAACTAGTTACTTTTCAAAAAAGTAACGATGTAAAGTAATTTAATTACTTTTAAAGTAACCCTTACCCAACTCTGTCCCAATAATAAACTCTGGGTTAACAATGATATCAAACAGCTCCTCAACCAGAAAAAGCTGGCATTCAAGCAGGGGGACAAGGAGAGGCTCAGGGAGGTTCAACATGAGCTGAAGGGGAGACTGAGACAGGCAAAGGACTACAAAAGAAAGGTGGAAAGTAAGCTGCAGCAGAACAACAACAGAGAGGTGAGGAAAGGGAATGAACATCACAAGCCATTCAAAGAAGAATAGCCAGGTTATGGATGGTGATGTGGAATAAGCCAACTTCAACCTGTTCTTTAACAGGTTTGATGGAGGGGGCAGTGTTCACCCTACCCCTGCATCCAACCCAACCCCCCCCCTCTTCCACAGTGTCACCTGCTGCTACTGCTCCTCCTCCACTGTCACCTTGAAGTTGCTGATCCACCACTACTGCAGCTACAGCTACAACATCTACCACCCACGGCCAACTACCACTGTCCTTGACAGCAGACGAGGTGAGGGCGGAGCGCAGGAGACTGCATACAGGGAAAGCTGCGGGCCCAGATGGATTGTGTCCAAGGCTCCTGAAAGACTATGCAGCCCAGCTAGCGGAGCCCCAATGTTGAGTCTCAATGTTTTGAGAAAATTGTCAACATGCTCAAAACCGAAGTTATTCATAGTATGGATCCCTGCCAGTTTGTACTCCTGCCTTGCCTGTAGGCAGAGGATGCGCTCCTCAGTGTAACTCACCTTATAAGCAAGCACCTTGAAGATACCAAATTGTATGCCCATGTTTTATTTAACATTTTTTATATTATACTCCACTTCTGCCAATATATCCTCCTAGATCCTAAACACTGGACCTTTAAATGATGAAAATGACACAGTTAAACCAAATTTAATACTTCTTCATTGTTAAATGCACAACACAGAAGGCCAATCAGGTGCAATAAGAGATACACACGTACACCCATCTCCTTATAAACACAATATCTGAAGGAGACCTCCAGGGAATTTCTTCAAATTTGATGCAAATGTCCACCTGGAGTCAACAATAAACAGAGTTGTTGTCATAGGTCAAAGGTCAAGGTCACTGTGATCTTGTTTGTCTCATTCTTGTAAACGTGATATCTCAAGAATTTCTTTAAATATGGCACAAAAGGTTGACTTGGTCTCGAGGATGAATTGATTAGATTTTGGTGGTCAAAGGTCATCTCATTTTTGTGAATGCAATATCTCAAGAACACATTAGTGGGAATTTCTTCAAATTTGGCTCAACTGATTGGATGAAGTGATTGGACTTCGGTGGTCAGGGTCAGTGTAACCCTGCATCTGTCTCATTCTCTTGAACATGATATCTCAAGAACACCTTATTGAATTTCTTTAAATTTGATGTTCACTTGGACTGAAGAATGAACTGATTAGAATTTTGTGGTCAAAGGTCAAGGTCAGTGTAACCTCACAAAATATGTTTTTGGCCATAACTAAAGAATTCATATGCTAATATTGACAAGACCTCACACAAAAGTCTTAAAGGATAAAATAATGAAGTGGTGACATTTTATATCAAAAAGGTCAAAGGTCAACTTCACTTTGACATCATAGTGTTCAGCATAAAACACTTTCCTGGCCATTTCTCAATGTCATATCTCAGAAACAGAAGGGGAGACATATGGTCAGACACTGAATTGGTGACTCAAGCGGAGCAGTCTCGCAGAAGTAGGTGCTAGAATGGATGGTCTGGAGGAAATAGTTATTTCTTATGTTCAGAGAGCAAATCCCCAAAAAACAAACATGACAAAATGCACAGCTATTCTGTGCGACAAACTGTGCCTCCTCACTTAGTAGTTTTTTATTATGGGACACACTAAAAGCTTACTTTAAGGGGACACATTATCTCCTACACATAAAGTATTAAAAAGAAATACATGGTAGAAATAGAAAAGCTGGAAATAGAAATTTTAAAATTGTAAATCAATTGTATACCAATCACTTGTAAACAAAAAAAGTAAAATGCAGTATTTACACACTAAAAGCTATTTAAAGAACCAAACAACAATTTTCTTTTCAAATTCAAAAAATTGTCCTGGCAATTAAGAACAGAGGAAAGCTCAAGAACATTCAGTGCAATCCAAACTGAAACAGGTTCAGTTTCACGTAATCCAAGGAATTATTGACACATTCAAAGAGTTTTATACAAATATGTGTACATTGGAATCACCAGAAGATTGACAAAGATTGATACGTTTTTGTCCACTATTAATTTACCTAAACTTGGCCAGGAGGACCAAAAGAATCTTGATGTCTCCTTCACCCAGAAATAAATTGAAAAGGCTTTTGGCTCATTACAGTCCAATAAATCGCCAGGACAAAGGATGGATCCCTCCTGAACTTTACAGAGCATTTAAGGATTTACTCATTCCTCTCGTAATGGGTATGATTAATTTGGCATCTAAAACTTTAACTCTTCCTGAATCATTCTCTTGTGCCATAATCACTGTGATCCAAAAAAAGAGACCTATTAACATACTCCTCATTTTGGCCCATCTCATTATTAAATTCAGATTACAAATTGATTCTCAAAGTCCTGGCTAACAGGCTTGGCCAATATTTGTCAAAATTCAGAAAAAACAAGACCAGAGTGGCTTTGTTCAGCTAACAATTTATGTTGACTCCTTAATACTATTCAACAAACAAAACTGAGCCTAGTTTCGCCGTAGCTTTAGATAAGAAAGAGGCCTTGACAAGCTAGAGTAGCCACATTTGTTTAAAGTCTTGGCCAAGTTTGGGGTTGCCCAGTTGTTTATCTATGAGGTTAAAACCCTTTATAATGAACCTGGGGGCAAAATGACTGCCAATGAACAGATCTCAACAGCATTTCCCTTGAAAAGATCAAGCCAACAAGGATCCACTGACAGATTATATTATTTTATACTTAACCGACCCTGGTAACTCCCTCACCAAATTACGGGATCTACTAAATGCTTATGGTGTTATCTCAGGTCATAAGTCATCAATTGGAAAAAAGTGAAATTCTTCCAATAACACGTTTTGAATACAGTATCAACGAACAAGCTCATTTTAGTGCCTTCTAAATTGTGTAAAATAACCAGAAATAACTGTACATAATGGCCTTAAAATGTATACAAACTTAACAATCTCCTTTTGCTTAGTAGAATTGAAAATGATCTAAGTAGGTGGTTGAGTTTGCCCATCACTCTAAATGACAGTTTACTGTGTGAAAATGAATATACTACTGAGGTTACAATATCTTTTCAAGTTCTTGCCCATTCCATTGTCTCAAATATTTTTCAATACCCTCAACAAATGTTGAGAGTAGGTGTTTCTGTGATGATCTGGAGAATTCAAGGATGAGGCCGATCACAGAATTCTTTCTTAATGCACGTTTAATTACGAGCTTGGATCAACATGGCTACATGCAGAAGCTTTATTGTGAAAACTGTGAGTTTTCATCGAAGGGCGTGGCCACGGCCTGGCGGCGAACTTTGATGTTTCGCCGTGATGATAAACGTTGCTGTAACTTGACTCCATGTGGGAATATCTGGCCAAAACTTCACACATATGATGACAGTCCAGCCCTGAACACATCTACAGAGGAATTTTGAATCATGGCCATAGTGCCACCTACTGGCAACAGAAAGTTTCTTTATACATTCTTTGATGTCCCTCTTCTAGCAGGTTAATCAGACCCACCTCAAACTTGCTGGTCTAAGTCCTTGGACCTTGATGATACTTAAAAATGAAGCTTTTGAGTTTTCATCAAACGCTGTCACCGTGGCGCCACCTTCAAACACGAATATTGTTTTGAAGGGACAAGGGATGCTTGAAAACTCACCAAACGTGGCATACACATCACAGGTCGCAAGTCCTGTTGTCTGATGTGATTTTTGTGCTTTGATGCACCAAGATGGCTCAACAGCGCCCCCTAGAATATTTCAATTAAGCAGCCCCCAAAGCTGATTTGACCTGCATGTATGAAACTTGGTAGGCACCTGTAACACTCTATCATGTACAAAAAAGCCTCTTGGAGCCATGCTCCAAAACCAACAAGAAGTCCGCCATTTTGAATTTACTGTGCAATTTTGGTGCATTTTTGCCCATTTCCAGGGCTTGTAAATTAACTAACTTGTCCTACAGATTTAATCAGATTGGCTCCAAACTTGGTGTATGTAAGCGTGACTATGTTGTGACCAAAAGTTATCACAGGATTTGCCCAATGTTGAATGGCGCGCCCGCTGCCGAGCGTTGAATCTTGAGGTCTCGCCGTGAAAAACGAAATTGCTGTAGCTTTGGCATAAATGGTCCAATCTCCACCAAACTTCTCATGATTCATATTAGTCCCGCCCTGAACACATTTTCATTACCATATTTCCTGATAATCATAGCGCCACCTAGTGGTGAAAGGAAGTCCTTCTTACCAGACACTTATCTTTGGATCACCTGAAATTTCAGTGCTGTGGTCTATATTTGATGTACACAAACGTGACATATCATTAGTGTCTATGCGCGCTGCAGAGGGTTTAATTTTGATGTCTCACCATGAAACAGGAAATTGCTATAAATTTGGAGTAAATGGTCCGTTGTCCACCAAACTTGACATGATATTTGTCCCACCCTGAACACATTTATATGACAATATTCCGTGATAGTCATAGCGCCACCTAGTGGTGAAAGGAAGTACTTCTTACCAGACGCTTATCTTTGGATTAACCTGAAATTTCAGTGCTGTGGTGTGTATTTGATGTACACAAACATGACATATCATTAGTGTCTATGTGTGCTGCAGAGGGTTTAATTTTGATGTCTCGCCATGAAACAGGAAATTGCTATATTTTTGCCATAAATGTTCTGATCTCCATCAAACTTCAGATGATTCATATTAGTCCTGCCCTGAAAACATTTATATGACCATATTTTCTGATACTCATAGTGCTACCTAGTGGTGACAGGAAGTAGGTCTCAAACACTTATCTTTTGATTTATCTGAAAGTTAAATGCTGTGGTGTATATTTGATGTATAAAAACATGATGTATAATTACTGCGCTCTCCAACTCCCTCTAGTGGAAAGAGGAAGTGATACAAAATGTGAAATATGTCATTCCAGCACTGTATCAGGGATATGCCAAGTCACTCCTGCATGCGATGTCTAACTTTGACAGAAATGAATTGACACGTCAGAAGATGTCCTGCCAACCCACCCCCCCGAGTTGCGTGAAGGTGCGAGGGCCCGTTCATTGCTGCTTGCAGCTATAATTAGGGCCCGAGCAGGAGACCTGCGAGGTCCCTATTGTTTTTCTCCGGATTATCTTTTTTTTTTTCCTTTTCCTTCCGCCCATATGATCGCATTTTTCACTGCCTGAACATTCCCCAAAACTCACCAAACTTGGAATATAAGTCACACCTGGCGAAAAATTTTATAATCTATTGTCGTCCTGAATTTCCACCACTAGGTGGCGCTATTATTAAGGAAAGTGCGTTTTGGCTCATAACTCCCATATACTTTGTCACACATTCAAAAACCTTATATCCACACGTTCAGTGAATTGTGCTGATTCTCGTGATATAGGCCACGCCCATTTCCTCCTAAAGTTTTTCCCCCAAATTTGCAAAATGTTGCAAACCTACTTTTTCTAACTCCTCCTAGGCTATTTCATCGATTTGCACGAAACTTTGCACACAGCATCTGTGGACTCTTCTGCCAAAAAGTTATTAAAAGAATTTTGATATTCCAAAGAATACTCAAGTTATTAAATAACAACTTCCTGCAGATTTAGTTCTAAACAGGAAGTGTTGCATATCTCCACATTGGTGGGTCCGAGTGACATGAAACTCAGTTTACTACTTCCCCATGAGCCCTTGAGGCTCTGTGCAAAGTTTCGGGTGATGACCCCAAGGTGGCGCTCTTTAAATTGAAGTATTTTATATCTCAACATCGGTTGGGCGGATTAAAACGAAACTTGGTACAATTATTGTCAATGTCCTCCTGAGGATATCTGATGAAGGACTTACCGATCTGCCACTAGATGGCACTCTGGTGGCCGTCTAATTTAATATTTGGCACTGTGCCAACACCATAACACTCATGGAAATAAAATTGATAGGGGTGGTAAAGACTGGCCCCTGTAACTCATACACCAAAAATGACCAGCAGGTGGTGCTATTTTCAATGCAAAAGCATTTTTGGCTACTCCCACATAATATGTCGCACATTGTTAAACCTTCTATTTACGTGTTCTCTGAATTGAGCTGAATTGTGTGGTGTAAGCCACGCCCACTTTCGCGGTAACTCTCCATTCACTAAATCGCAACAAATGAAAATTGTATTTTTTCGAACTCCTCCTAGGCGATTTGACCGATTTGCACCAAACTTTGCATGTAGCATCTGTGGACTGTCCTGACAAAAAGTTATTAAAAGAATTTTGATCGTCCAAAAAACGCCCAAAATGTAAAACAACAAATTCCTGCATATTGTTTTCAAAACAGACAGTCTTTTATATCTTGACCAAATACAGTCCAATTACCACAACACTTTTGCTAATTGTGTTCCATGGCCTGATGAGGGATTGTGCAAAATTCAGTGCAAATCGGCCAATAGGTGGCGCTCTGGTGGCAGTCTAATTAGTGTGAACGAAAGTAAGTTGGAAAATCTTCAAATCCTCTTCAAAACTCATCGACTTTCAACCTTCTTGTCCCTCATACTTTGAGCTAGAGACACCATGTCAACTTTTAAAGAGTCAGAAGACCTTGAACTATTGGGCATGTATTAAGCTTCTACTTTTTAGAAAAATACATACGTGGGTTGGGTGCCTAGTTGTATACTGGAAATGTAAGTAAGAGATAACGTTTATTTTTTTATTTATTACAGCTGACAACACTTCCAGGTGCACGGCCCCTGACAGCAGCATGCCCCGACGCGCGTGGACTGCGAGGGCCCATTCATCGCTGTTTGCAGCTTTAATTAGGGCCTGAGCGATGACTAAGTCGTCCGTGAGGACCCTATTGTAATTGCGCCGTTTATTATTATTAGGGCCCGAGCACCTAGCGGTGCAAGTACCCTATTGAAATGCAAGGATTTTTTATTATTATTATTATTTAGGGCCCGAGCGACGACGAAGTCGTCAGTTAGGACCCTACTGTAATTTTTTTTTTTCTTCTGCCCATGTGATTGCATTTTTCACTGCCTGAACATACCCCAAAACTCACCAAACTTGGAATATAAGTCACACCTGGCGAAAAATTTTATAATCTATTCTCGTCCTGAATTTCCACCACTAGGTGGCGCTATAATTAAGGAAAGTGCGTTTTGGCTCATAACTCCCATATACTTTGTTGCACATTCAAAAACTTTATATCCACGCGTTCACTCAATTGTGCTGAATCTAGTGATATAAGCCACGCCCATTTCTGCCTACTTTTTTTTCACAAATTCACAAAATATTGCAAACCTACTTTTTCGAACTCCTCCCAGGCAATTTTACCGATTGGCATGAAACTTTGCACACAGCATCTGTGGCCCCTCCTGACAACAAGTTATTAAAAGAATTTCGATAGTCTAAACAATACTCAAGTTATTAAATAGCAACTTCCTGCAGATTTCGTTCTAAACAGGTTGTGCTGCACATCTCCACATTGGTGTATCCGAATGACATGAAACTCAGCTTACCACTTCCCCATGAGCGCCTGAGGCTCTGTGCAACATTTCGGGTGATGACCACAAGGTGGCACTCTTTAAATTGAAGTATTTTATATCTCAACATCGGTTGGGCGGATAATCACACAACTTGGTGTAATTATTGTCAATGTCCTCCTGAGGATATCTGACGAAGGACTTACCGATCCGCCACTAGGTGGCGCTCTGGCGGCCGTCTAATTTAATATTTGGCACTGTGCCAACACCATAACGCTCATGGAAATAAAATTGATAGGGGTGATATAGACTGGCCCCTGTAACTCACACATCAAAAATGACCAGCAGGTGGTGCTATTTTCAATTCAAATAAACACAAGAAGTTTGTGCTCTAATAAAAAAAAAAAAAAAAAAAGGGATCAGCACTCAGTGAATAATCCTCCTAAGCCCTACGATAAGCTATTATGGCAAGGCTTAACTATACAGACCCGTGAGCAGTGATAACTAACATGTCTTTGGGGTCATCGGGTGGGAACCTCCTTTCACCGGTGTTTCGTCTAGTTAGTCCCACGACACCTCCAGGAGGCTAGACAGTGATCTCTGGCGTCCCAGAGACACTCCCCTAATGCCAGGTCTCACTGCTCCCCACACTAACCGAACAACCTCTTTTACCTTACCTATACTACCACAGAGGAGGTAGACCCAGGGAAGGAAGCCTTGTTAGGCTATCACACTCCCCCGCCGGGTTAGGCTGTACAGTCTACCTCCACAGGACGAGCCCTCACAACAATGACACCTCCAGGAGGCTGGACAGTGATCTCAGCCCAAACAGCACTGCCACCTTCAACCAAGCCCAGGCTCCGTTTATGCGAGCTCCAGGCAGAAGCAATGCTGATACTACCTTTACTAGCACATTCACCATACTCTATTTCACATGCTACATGGCATAACTACAATGTCAGCTAAAGTTAAAGGAGATAAATGAACTCACAGGATCAGCAAACACACTCACTTTGCAGCATGGTCTCAAACAAAATGGATTCAAATAGGCCACTCCCACACTTAAATACTTCCTCTTCCTGGATTTCCTTCTTACTTACACATGGCTTTCTCAGCCCAAACAGCACTGCCATCTTCAACCAAACCCAGGCTCCATACATGCGAGCTCCAGGCAGAAGCAATGCTGATACTAGCTTTCCTGTCACATTCACCATACTCTATTTCACACACTACATAGCATAACTACAATATAAGCTAAAGTTAAAGGAGCTAACTGGACTTACAGGATCAGCAAGCACACTCACCTTGCCGCATGGCCTCAAACAAAATGGATTCCAATAGGCCACTCCCACACTTAAATACTTCCTCTTCCTGGATTTCTCCTGACAGGAAGTGGATCTCTCCACCTGATCTCAAGGAGTTATGTGCCCTGTTTAGTAGTTCCCCCTGCTGGCCCCCAGCTGACATTATTTCTTCTGTAATAGATAAACTGGCTGCATTTAATTGCTTCATCTGACATTTCCCTCACTGTCTTCCTCAAATTCTGTCCCCGCACTCCGAGTTCCCCCAGGAGTGAGACAGTTGATCTTGCTATGAATCCCCTACACCCCACTTCCACTGGACAAATCCTAGTCTTCCATCCTCGCTGCTCAGTTTCTGCTCCTAAGTCTGCATATCTAAGCTTTTTTCTTTCATAGGCTTCTTCCACTGAGTCTTCCCAAGGAACTGTCAGCTCAATGAAATAAACTATCTGTTGACTCACTGACCACAACACTAAGTCAGGCCTCTGCCTGGTACAGACTATTTCCTGAGGAACAACAAGCTTTCCCCCTAAATCTACTTGCATTTCCCAATCACAAGCACCTTCTAGGCGGCCACACCCTTGCCTCCTCACTAACTTATCCCTTCTGTATTTCTCTCCCTCACGGACAAACTGAATTACTAAGCCCCTATCCTTAACACCTTCTGAATTCACCTGTCTTCGTTTCCCTTCGATGCCTGCAGCTAAACATTTCAACACCTGATTATGTCGCCATGTATATCGGCCTTGTGACAAGCTAACTTTACAGCCTGACAAAATATGCTTTAAAGTTGCGGTACGTGAACACAATGGGCATGATGGGTCCTCATTTACCCACAGTTTTAGGTTCTGGGGGGTTGGTAAGACATCGTATGTAGCCCCTACCAGGAATCTAATATGATTCTCCTCCATGCTCCACAGGTCCCTCCAACTAAGCTTCCTCTTCTCTACATTTTCCCAATTCAACCACTGTCCCTGTTTAGCCTGGGCCACTACCTTTGCACCCCTTACTATCTCTTCCTGTCTGCATATCTGTTCTACAACCAGCTTTCTTTTATCTTTGAGGCCTGCTGTATTCCATACCGGTTTACCTGAGCCAAGCCCCAGGCCTCCCCGGCCAAACTGAACATTACCTACAATCTCTGCATGTCTAAGAGCTGCCTCTGCCTCCTGAACTGCCGATCTTGGGTTCCACTTCCTCCCCTTGGTTGGATTTGGAACCACACTCCTAACTACCACATCCTTACTCCCAGATAACAACAGCTCTGTCCTGACCTTGGTACATTTAAATTCCTCTGTTAAACTAGATACTGGCAGCTGAAGTATCCCTTTTCCATACAATGCAACACTACTTAGGCACCTAGGAGCGCCCAACCACTTCCTAATGTAGGAGCTAACCGACCTTTCAATTCTCTCCACAACAGATATTGGAATTTCATAAACTGACAATGGCCACATTAACCTAGGATATAGCCCAAATTGCAAACACCACAACTTCAACTTTCCTGGAAGTTCTGATTTATCTATTCTATCCAATCCTTCAGCCACATCTTTTCTAAATTTCACCACCTGTTCCTTATCATTCAACTCTACATTGCACCACCTACCTAAGCTCTTTACTGACTTTTCCCTAATTGTTGGGATGTCCTCATCATCTATGACAAACTTCCTATCACTTAACTTCCCTCTACATATCGAGATGCTTCTAGATTTACTAGGCTTGATCTTCATGCTGGCCCACTTGAGGTTCTTATTTACCTTCTCTAGTAGCCTTTTTGTACATGGCATTGTTGTGGTCACCAGTGTCATGTCATCCATGTAAGCCCTAACTGGTGGAAGATGCAACCCATTCTGCCGTCTCTCCCCACCTACCACCCACTTAGAAGCCCTGATGATTACTTCCATTGCCATAGTAAATGCTAATGGAGAAATTGTACACCCTGCCATGATGCCTATTTCTAGCCTCTGCCAACCTGTTGTGAAATCTGCTGTACTTAGACACAACCTAATATCCTGAAAATATGCTTTCACCAAGTTAACAACTACCTGTGGCACTCTGAAGTAGTCAAACGCACTCCAAATGAGGCTGTGCGGTACTGAACCAAACGCATTTGCAAGATCTAAAATTATTACATGTAGGTCCCTTTTGTTAATCTTCGCTGCCTGAATCTGGTGCCAGATCATGCTAGTATGCTCTAAACACCATGAAAAACCTGGTATTCCTGCCTTCTGCACCATGGTATCTATTAAGCTATTCCTTTCTAAGTAGCTAGCTAGTCTCTGCGCTACTACACTAAAGAAAATCTTCCCCTCCACATTCAAGAGAGAAATCATCCGGAACTGGCTAAGGTCCACAGACTCCTTCTCCTTAGGAATGAGGACACCCCCTGCCCTACGCCATGCTCTTGGTATAATTTGTTTTTCCCAAACTATTCTTAGCTGTTTCCACAAAAATTTAAGGGTATCAGGCGCACTTTTATAAACCCGGTAGGGGACTCCATTAGGCCCTGGGGCCGAAGAAGCCTTTGCACGCCTGACCACCTCCTGAACTTCCTTCCACCTAGGTGGCCTGACATCCATCTCATGCTCTATCCCTCCTAATGGAGGGATATCAGGTGGGAAACCTACTATCATATTCTTCTCCAAATCTGAATACGTGTTTCTCAAATATTCTTCAACCTCTAACCTTTCTGCTTTAAGCTGCCCTCCCTTTTCCTGGCTGAACAATCCTTTAACAAACTTAAAAGGGTCCCTGAAAAAACCTGTCCTAGCATATTCCTTCTTCCTCCTCTTTTTCCTGAGATGCTCCGCCCTTCTAAGAACTGCTAGCCTGCTTCTCAACTCCTCTTGCAACACCTTAATTCCCTCCCTTTCTTCTTCTGTAGCCTTTTTCCACTGCTTTCTTAACTGTCTCCTTTCCTTGACTAACTTCTCTATTTCTCTCTGCCGCCTAGACTTACCTGACTGTACCCTCTCACTCCTCTTTCTCTCATGCACCCCAAACCTCTCTACACCATATGAATACATTATATCTCCCATCTTTTCTAACCTTTGTACTGCATTTCCTCTAAGCCTACTCAAGATTACTGACAAGTCTCTATTAACTATCTCCCATTCTTTACTGTCATTTGCTCTAGGCCATCTAACTCTAACCTTTTGCTCCATGGTTCTTTCAGCGTTTTGTTAAACCTTCTATTTACGTGTTCTCTTAATTCAGCTGAATTGTGTGATGTAAGGCACGCCCACTTTTGCATTAAATTTCCATTTGCAAAATTGCAAAAAATGAGAAACCTACTTTTTCAAACTCCTCCTAGGCGAACTGAGTGATTTGCACCAAACTTTGCATTAAGCATCTGTGGACCCTCCTGACAAAAAGTTATTAAAAGAATTTTGATCGTCCAAAAAATGTCCAAAATATAAAACAACAAATTCCTGCACATTGTTTTCAAAATTGACAGTCTTTCATATCTTGAGCAAATACAGTCCGATTACCACAACACTTTCGCTAATTGTGTTCCGTGGCCCGATGAGGGTTTGTGCAAAATTCGGTGCAAATCGGCCAATAGGTGGCGCTCTGGTGGCAGTTTAATTAGTGTGAATGGAAGTAAATTGGAAAATCTTCAAATCCTCTTCAAAACTCAACAACTTTCAACCTCTTCTTGTCCCTCATACTTTGAGCTAGAGACACCATGTCAACTTTTAAAGAGTCAGAAGACCTTGAACGCATTAACTGTACATAATTATCTATCTTTATCTTTATTTCGGCCATGACCAATATTCTTTTGTTTATGAACACTGGTAGATAACTATCTTGCCACCAGGTGGTCTTTGGCTGCTCCTGACGCTACCATCATAAAAACAAGAGACCGCACATGCGCAGTTGCGCACTCTCAGCTGATTGCAAACAGATAAGATGGCGACAAGACGCAACGTCAGTGTTCATTTAAAGCTAGACGTTTTGAAATATTCCGAACAAATGTCGGGGGAATACGCCACGGACATGTCCACTTTTCACGTCCCGTCAGGGGCGTCCGGGTTTTTTTTTAATAAACTGATAATGTCCGGTTTTCCGTGTGTTTGTGTGTGTGTGTTAGAGGGCGGTACAGCCGCATATTTCTGTTCCAACCCGAACCGAGCCCGACATTATTTATAACCAAAGTACTGAGTTTGTGCCACACAGTTGTTACGGTTACAGGCTCTTTAACCCTATGGGCCCAAACGATGCATAGTCCGTCCAAATTCACACCTGTTCTTCTCTGTGGATTTTCTCCGCAACCGTGGCCACGCATATCACGTGAAACAGTGGAATCATAGCTTTCCGACAAGACCAAGCACTTGTCGGTAGTCCAATGTTTTCACAGCAAAAAAAATGAAAAAGTTACACTAAAGTGATGTATAACAGAGCTTTCATACAGCTCTGCACGCACATTACTATTGGATGGATTACTCACGAATGCAGGCTCGCACAGAAATGCCCAGCATATCACATGAAAGTGCAGGAGCAGAGCTTTCCAGTGATACCACACATCATTGTGCTGTCATTCCATCACGCTATAAATACAGATTAATTGTCTACAAAATAAAAACCTGACGAATTTCTTTACAATCCATTATACAGATCTTGTTATCAGTCACTTCATATAGTGAGGAATATCGTATCTTACCACGTCTGAGACTTGCGTGTGTTTCTCCCTGTCTATCCACATTGTAGTCCGCCTTTCAAGATGCAAATATCTCCATATTGTCCAGTTGACACTCCATCAAACTTTGTATGACAAGACCAGCCACTTCACCTTTGCACACCCAGACAACAGTAGCCTAATTATGCATGCATGACAGGGCCGTAGTCACCATATACATTGAGGGGGACACGTGCCCCCCCCCCCCCCAATGCCCACACAGCTGCTGCAGCTTTAATTTAATTTGATTTGAGTCACTATCCAAAACCAAACAGTCACGTGTTATGTCCTTCCGCAACTTAAAAAACATTAATTTAGCAGACCTCATAACAGGCAATGACAGTTTCCCCATCATCAATTACCCATGTACCCCGGATCAACTGGTCTCCATTTACAATGGTGGTCTCCAAACTCTGCTGGACTCATTCGCTCCCCTCAAAACCCAGACTGTCACATTCCCCCACTCTGCCCCTTGGTTCTCCCCTCACCTACAGTACAGGCCAAAAGTTTGGACACACCTTCTCATTCAATGCGTTTTCTTTATTTTCATGACTATTTACATTGTAGATTCTCACTGAAGGCATCAAAACTATGAATGAACACATGTGGAGTTATGTACTTAACAAAAAAAGGTGAAATACCTGAAAACATGTTTTATATTCTAGTTTCTTCAAAATAGCCACCCTTTGCTCTGATTACTGCTTTGCACACTCTTGGCATTCTCTCCATGAGCTTCAAGAGGTAGTCACCTGAAATGGTTTTCCAACAGTCTTGAAGGAGTTCCCAGAGGTGTTTAGCACTTGTTGGCCCCTTTGCCTTCACTCTGCGGTCCAGCTCACCCCAAACCATCTCGATTGGGTTCAGGTCCGGTGACTGTGGAGGCCAGGTCATCTGCCGCAGCACTCCATCACTCTCCTTCTTGGTCAAATAGCCCTTACACAGCCTGGAGGTGTGTTTGGGGTCATTGTCCTGTTGAAAAATAAATGATCGTCCAACTAAACGCAAACCGGATGGGATGGCATGTCGCTGCAGGATGCTGTGGTAGCCATGCTGGTTCAGTGTGCCTTCAATTTTGAATAAATCCCCAACAGTGTCACCAGCAAAACACCCCCACACCATCACACCTCCTCCTCCATGCTTCACAGTGGGAACCAGGCATGTGGAATCCATCCGTTCACCTTTTCTGCGTCTCACAAAGACACGGCGGTTGGAACCAAAGATCTCAAATTTGGACTCATCAGACCAAAGCACAGATTTCCACTGGTCTAATGTCCATTCCTTGTGTTTCTTAGCCCAAACAAATCTCTTCTGCTTGTTGCCTCTCCTTAGCAGTGGTTTCCTAGCAGCTATTTGACCATGAAGGCCTGATTGGCGCAGTCTCCTCTTAACAGTTGTTCTAGAGATGGGTCTGCTGCTAGAACTCTGTGTGGCATTCATCTGGTCTCTGATCTGAGCTGCTGTTAACTTGCCATTTCTGAGGCTGGTGACTCGGATGAACTTATCCTCAGAAGCAGAGGTGACTCTTGGTCTTCCTTTCCTGGGTCGGTCCTCATGTGTGCCAGTTTCGTTGTAGCGCTTGATGGTTTTTGCGACTCCACTTGGGGACACATTTAAAGTTTTTGCAATTTTCCGGACTGACTGACCTTCATTTCTTAAAGTAATGATGGCCACTCGTTTTTCTTTAGTTAGCTGATTGGTTCTTGCCATAATATGAATTTTAACAGTTGTCCAATAGGGCTGTCGGCTGTGTATTAACCTGACTTCTGCACAACACAACTGATGGTCCCAACCCCATTGATAAAGCAAGAAATTCCACTAATTAACCCTGATAAGGCACACCTGTGAAGTGGAAACCATTTCAGGTGACTACCTCTTGAAGCTCATGGAGAGAATGCCAAGAGTGTGCAAAGCAGTAATCAGAGCAAAGGGTGGCTATTTTGAAGAAACTAGAATATAAAACATGTTTTTAGGTATTTCACCTTTTTTTGTTAAGTACATAACTCCACATGTGTTCATTCATAGTTTTGATGCCTTCAGTGAGAATCTACAATGTAAATAGTCATGAAAATAAAGAAAACACATTGAATGAGAAGGTGTGTCCAAACTTTTGGCCTGTACTGTACGTCAGCTGAAAGCCAAAGGACGTCAGCTGGAGTGGCTTTCCAGAAAATACGGACTCGCTGTTCACAGGCAGATGTACCATGCTCACATTCTCCAATAAAAAGATGCCCTCTCCTCAGCCAAATCACAATACTTTGCTGAAATAATCTCTGCTGGTGCTGCGAACACCGGGGCCCTGTTCTCAGTGGTCAACAACACACTGTGCCCCCCAGATTCCCTTCCCCCACACTTCTACTCCACTGACCACTGTAACTCCCTGATGTCATTTTTCAACTCAAAAATAAGTACTACCCACCAGCAACTGACCCCCCACACGTCCAGCTGTCCATCTCCTCTAGTTCTCCACTCCCCCCTTCTGTACCACTCTCATGCTTCCAACTCCCCTCTGCCGCCAATTTATCAGAAGTCATCTGGAAATCCAAGCCATCCACCTGCCAACTTGACCCCCTGCCATCCTCCCTGGTTATAGCCTCCCTCCCCTCTCTGCTGCCCCTGATAACAGCCATTATCCATTCCTCCATGAATGGTCCTGTCCCACCATCTCTTAAATCTGCTGCAGTGACATCGATACTGAAAAAACCTGGTTCAGACCCAGCAACTACAATAACCTTCATCCCATCTTCAACCTGCCATTTCTCTCTAAAATACTGGAAAAGGCAGTGGCATCACAGGTTCAGACTCATCTCTCCAACAATAACCTCTATGAACAGTTTCAGTCTGGTTTTTGCCCCGGCCACAGCACAGAAACGGCCCTCCTTAAAATCTCAAATGACCTCCTAATGGCTCCTCATCCTCCTTGACTTGAGCGCGGCCTTCGACACCATATCACACTCACAGTCTTTTAATGTTCTGCTGCAAACTCTGCACTATTTTTCTGTTGTATTTTAGATGTGCTTTAATTGTTGTTGTAGTTGTAGTTTTTTTTTTAATTGTTGTACGGCGACCTTAAGTGCCATGAAAGGCACCTTATAAATAAAATGTATTATTAAAGGGATAAGGGTCAAGGGGTGAAGGATGCTGGATGAAAGGATGAAGATGGAAGGATGAGGAATGAGGGGGTGAGGGATGAATGGATGAGGATCGAGGGTCGAATGAATGAGGGATGAAGGGATGAGGGTTGAAGGGTTGAGGGATGAGGATTGAAGGGATGAGGTAATGGGGTCGAGGGACGAATGGATGAAAAGTAAGCAATGACAGCATGATGATCAAGGGATGAAGAGTGAGGAATGAAGGGATGGAAGATTGAGGGATGAGGGCTAGGTCTCTGGGTCATGGGTGGGTGTAATGATGGATGTGTTCGTCGAAGGCAGGTAGGCAGGAGGGACCACAGGAGTGAGACTGGGTGGGGTAGTTGCCTTTTCGTGAACTCTGCTTCAGATAGAGCCCCCAAGAAAAGCTTCAAGAGTTGTGGGTGTTTCAGATGTTGTTTGGATCGTAGCTCATGTGTGTGATCTTCACTAAAGAAGGCAGCACTCTAGAATTTCAATATGGTAGAGAATTTCCTGCCTATAAGCAGTTGAGTCTACTCCATGTGAAGAGACAACCCAAGTCAAAACAGTCGAAAGAGGTTCAAAGCTGAATGACTCATGGCTTGGTGGTGTGATCATCACGAAAGAGAATGTCATTCCAGGAGGAATGGGACTGGTGCTATGGTTTTAGCTCCATCTTGCATGCTTAATTAAGCTTGAGTGATGATACAGATGAAGTAGTTACTGAGTCCTCGTGGTGAAGAAGTTCGGTCGGAAGGAAATTTGAAAAGACCAAAAGAGGCTTTCACATCAGGGACCCGGGCCCATATCAGCCCATGCTTGACCTCAGTCTGGTTCTTTGGATAAGTGTGAACACTTTGCACCACATCATGGAACAGTGCACTGAACCTTGCTCAAGTCCACTTGAAAGGTTTGTCTCAAATAAAGTTCACAGTACACAGTGTGGTTCCAGCACAGTATGTGTCAAGTGTGAAAATCAACTATACCAAAAACCATGGTATAATTGCTGGGCAACCATACTTGAGGACAGCATGAATCACTCGTACCTGATATAAAAATGCCTGACGGAATTTTGGCAGATTTTCTTGGTAGGCAGGGATGCTTGTAATGAGATGGGGTTAAGGGGAGTGGATGAAGACAATGCCGAGGGAGAGATGGGATTGAAGGAAAGGATGAGTCGGAGGGAAAGTGAAGGTGGTTCAAGAAAACGGAAACAAGGGCCTACTTAACGATGATCCATGTTGGAAATGCAGGCAAGAACTTGGCACATATATGTATAGGCGTAGGATTGGGTAGGGACGGTAAGGACACGTCCCTACCAATATTCAGCTCCTTCAGTATTGTCCCTACAAAATAAACACTGGCTGTCGGCGTCTGCTCAATGTGGTACACAAAGGGTTAACAATCATTGGTGTCTACCATATTTCCCGCCTCTAACCTCATATTGCTCATCGATTGGCTCTACCGTTATTTTGGTAACGCGTGATTGGTCCTCCCCAGCGCTGCTCTCTCCACTGACTTTGTGGCTGCGCGTCACTGTACAGTTCACGGCAGTTTGTGAGGGAACGACACATACAAGGGTAAAAAAATGGCCGAAAAATGAAACGCCAGCAGGCCCAGCACCAACAACAGTCGTTGATGAACTGGATGAAAAGGAAGAAAACAGATGTGAGTTGGTTGGTTCAGTAAATAAGCTAAAAAAATGTATTTTTTGCCAACACCTGTTGATGTTAAGCTAACTGAATGGCGTTCCTTGGCAACTCTTTGCTAGATAATGAGATGCTAACGAGATAATACTAGCTGAGCTAAGTTTGGCAACTATTAGATCAATATTATATGCCAGAGAACATGAAATTCAACTTCACATGCTCCATCAGCAATCATAGATGTCATGTAGTGATGACACAGTTCAAATTAATGTTTGTAGTAAGATGACATGATAGAAACAGTCTGAACAAATAAAGTGTAAACACTATAAATAATAGCTCCTTCACTGACAGTCTTCAGCATCCATGGTTTGTGAAGGAGAGACTTAGGAGAATAGAGATCCACTGCTCTCAGTAAAAAAACCAAAATTGATTGATTTGTTGATTTATTTTATTTATGTTTAACATGATGAAGCTGACTAAATTGTGCTGACATTATGGCTGTTTTTTAGCCTATGTACATTCAGATGTTGTGTAATGAATTACACATTTACACAATTACACATACACAACATACAGTATGTTTTTTACAGTATGTTTTCCTCAGGCTACAACAATCAAAATCTATGACTGTTGCATCTCAAATTGTCCCACTGTTCACATGTCTTGCATCAATATATTTTTTGTCAGATGACAAGTAGTAGAGAGACTGGAGGAGATGGAGGAGGAGAGGCAGGAAGAGAGACAGAAGGAAATGGAAGAGAGACAGGAGGAGATAGAGGAGAGACAGGAGTCTCACAGGTGAGACTGGGCCTGAAAAGATTATATTAAAACTTGATAATCATAGATGTTATAATTTACCCTGGGAAGCACATACGGACAGATGTGATGAAGTTATCAGTGTATATTCATGTAACTGATAACATTAGAGAATACGTTAACCAAGACATTCTTGTATTTAGTGTAGAAATCTAAATATGCATTATAAAGCAGTGATGAGTTTCGCATCACGTGAAACTGCATTAAAAAATCATCAACGTACAGGTCGCCGCCATGGAGCACTTTTATGTCCCTACCAATGTGAAAATCAAACCTATGCCCTTGCATATACGTATGAACTATGGGAATGTCCTAAGGGTTCTTTACTTGTGGAGGAATGTTCTGGATTAAATTGGTATATGGTTAGAATTTGAATCGCCTAGTTTGCCGAGACTATGGCTACGGTTACGTGATGGCTTCTCATTCAGAATGAAATAAATCTGAATGAAATCATTCGGAATTAAAGTTTTTCCAGGTAGTTTACATGGGAAATATTCATTCCGAATGAGGGTTTACACGGGAGATCAGTTTAATCGCCTTTATTCAGGTCCGCACAAGGTTTGGGGCAGGGAAGGTTTCTGATTGGATAGGGGGTCGGGCGGATGTTACTTGTTTACATTTACCGGAAGAAAACACTGTAGTCCTCGCTCCGGATAACAAGATGCTTCTTAGTGCCTTTTTCGGGCTTGTTTTGCTTATATTCTTGAAGCAGCAATACGACAACAACCTTGTTCTGCTAATGTTTCGTCTGTTGAGGAGGAGAAGAGAGGTAGAAGGTCGAAGAAGGGAGACAGAAGACGGTGCTGTGGTGAATGGAAACCGGTGAGTGCAACGAGCCCGACTGCTCTATCTTAGCCCGTTGCTATGCACACTATATACGTCATCGCGCCAGAAGGGCAAGGAAACGAGCATGCGCAGAAAGACCAGAATGAACTTAAAGAGGAATGAGTGTATACATGTACACAAAATTCTTTCATTCGGAATGACAAACGGAATAAACCACCCCCTTTAATCGGATTTAATTTTCAATTGGAATGACCATTTTTCAATCGGAATGGCCTTTCATTTCAAATGAAAGTGGAATTAAACTGTCCATGTAAACATACTGACTGTCTCCTCGGTGACAAAACTGTAGTGCCATTAGAATATTGAAAACTGGCCTTATAACCTGTGCTCGGATGATTCTAAGGTGTGGAAGGAGCCTCGAACTCCTACACTGAATATGTGGAAAGTGCAAATGATGGAAACTACTGCGTATGAAATGATACTTGGAAGATTAAATTGGAAAAATTATATGGTTAATTAACAATGGGACAGTTTCAGCGGATGTATGTCGGTAGTAGGGCATTAACGACTTTGATTTTTTTCAGGTCGACTTATCTGTCAATAAAGTCTAAGTCGAGTCGACAAGTCATTTGACGTCACATTGACACGGCGGAGGAAAGTGAAGTATCTCCACACGTGATGTGTGTCTGTCAGGCCCAAACATACTCGGGCGGAACGTCAGCGGAACGGACTCTGCGGAGGTCCGCGCAGACTCAAAGCAGACGTCCACAAGCCCTGTGCGTGCAAAGCTCAGATTTTACGACCGCGCGGACTCTGCTCCGCACACCAGTGACTGCTCGGCATGTATTTTTCACATCGCGGGGATTTTTCATGGACATTTTTACAGGAAACTACAATGCAGAAGTGCGCTCGACTATGAAAGCCCAAATGACTGCCCAAATGACATTCCTCGCGGTATCTGCTCCGCTTATAGTACACCCGAGTATGTTCACTAGGATAAAGTATCAGCATAAGCCAATCAGAGGCAGCGATTGCATTCCGTACACAAGCACACAGAGAGAGAGAGAGAGAGGGAGAGAGGGAAAAAAACACACGACTTGTCGACTCCTCCCGGGGGGTGTTGACTTGTGCCACTGACGTCGACACGTCGACAAATCAACTTTTCTGTTAATGCCCTAGTCGGTAAGGAACAATTTAAAAATGTAAAGGCACTGGTGATGTGGTTTAGTGCCCCTCTGACACATTGCACTAATGATTGGCTCACCACTGTGACTGAATAGCAGCCTTTCCTGTACTATTGTCTGTCAGTATTTGCTAGATTTCCTGGCTGTTTGTTTGATTTTGTTTTTGATTGTTGTGTTATTTTGTTAATGATTTTCATCTTTTTAAAAAGCAATAAAAATTTTAATTACGAAAAATGAAAATGGAAACAAATAGCATGGGGAGGAATAACAAGGTATAAGTAGTGAGGTGTGGTCCTGCTCCCAGACTTAAGCCAACTGGTAAACTAAAGTTTGCCCCAAGGACTGTGCCACGACCAAGCAGTTTGTAAAGGTTTAATAAGACAGGGAAGTACAACATGTTGAGGAAGTATAAACAAATTTGAAGATGGGGATGAACGTGGGGCAGGAGGCTGTCCATTGATGCTGGTCTGTGATGGATGTATGAGGGCCAGGGAGGAGGAAATAGTTACAACTGTTGCAGATATGAGAGTGAAATTAGGTGACCAGTGGGAAGGCTGTGCTGATTTACTTTGCAGGAGTGAGAATGAGAGAGATTCTGAAGTATTAAGTTTTCTGCTTAAGTGCTCCATGCTATTTGCTGCAGTGACATTACTCCTCTTACAGCATTACCCTCAGTAGGAAACTACTTGCTTGCAATTTACCAAATCTGCCATGTAAATAGCAGTGCTCCAGGTGCAGGTGCACCTGGCTTATAAAGGGAATTGGAGATCATACTCTGATTGGTTGACTTCAAGTCATGCCCAACACTCACATGATTTTGCCCCATTTTGCCTTACTTTGCACCAGGATTATGTGCCATTCAACCTGCAAAAGTTGAGTGAGACATGCCATAAATGCACTTATGCTATGCACTTAAGACCATATGCTGTACACTGTTTAAATAGGGTCCTGGGTGTTTTTGCAACTTTAGCATAGGATTGTGATGTTCATTACAATTAACACATTCCACCTGTTTATAATTCTAATATAATACGCTTGGGTGGGGACAAAAAATAAACAGGGCAGAGCTGTCTTGCTGCGTTATTGACAAAGCCCTCCAAAATGCTTTTGCTTCAAGTGTCCGTGAATAGCAGTTGTATTGCTTTGAGAAGCCATTTACAATTTGTGGATGAGGTTTTTCAGCTGCAGCTTGTTGTGTGGAAGCATCTATGCTTTGATTGGGCGCAGCTTATTTTATTGCAGCTTCACTTCATCGATTGTATCGATAAATTGGCCCAACCCTAACTGCTGGCATTGAAATTTTTCCTGACATTAAAAGTGGGACAAAATATCAGTAAGAGATTGTATCGTATTATTTCCTCTTGTGATGTTATTGATACACTGGTGCCAAATACTGATATTTTTATTAAAACATGCAGAAACTCACAGGAGGAGATGCCAGACAGTGCAGACAGCAGGGGAAAACAAATCCCGAAGCACCGTCATCTTTTAAGTCAAGTCAAGCTTTTAACACACAGTTGGGACAAACAAAATTGATAAAGACTATGCTAGTACATAGGCAACCAACCCAATCACCAAAATAAATTTTGAGATTGTATGTTTTACAGACCACAGATATGTTTGGGCTTATATCTCAGCTGCTGAAGTCTTGCTAAAAAAAAAAAAAGTCTTGGCTCGAAAGGCACAATTAAAGCTGGAAATGTCCCCAATGTCACACTCAAGAACACTCGCTCTCTGTGACACAATTAACACTGGACATGCAGCCAACATCTTGCTAAAGAACTCCTGCTTTTGGTGGCACAATTGATGCTGGGAATGTCACATGCATCCATTTCCATCCATCTATGTTGGGCTGAGTCACAGGAGCAGGAGGCTGAGCAATGCTTTCCAGCTCCTCCTGAGGGATCCTCCCCCTTTTTCTAAGACTTAGCCCAGCCACCCTCTGGCAGTACCCCCAACAGGATTCCCTATGGGATGCAGTCATAATATTTCTTCAAGTCCACAAAACGCACGGAGACTGGATGGGCAAACTCTCATCACCCCTCCAGCAGCCCTGCAAGGGTAAAGAGTTGGTCCACTGATCCACAGCCACGATGGAATCCAAATTGCTCTTCTTAAATCTGAGGTTTGACTATTGGTGACTGACTTAGCTGTCAAGTAATAGAAACTTGGCCAGTTTCCCAGGCTGTTGAAATATTTCTTTAAGTTAATTTTTCAATTATAAATCGTGAATTGTTCAAAAGCACCAATAATAAATAATGAACTTCTCTTTCCATCCTCTCCTTTTAGAGGATGAACCGGTAGTTTTTGCCACCAACTCCCTTCAGAGGCGTAAAAAGGGGCTGGGCTTAACCGGACTGCGCACCACCGGCTCAGGCTCCACTCATTCAAAGAACAAACCAGGGCTTATGATTGGCCTGCCACAAAACTTCAGACAGATCTCATCCATTATTGATGTGGACATCTTACCTGAAACACACCGACGTGTACGACTCCACAAGCACGGTACCCACAAACCACTGGGCTTCTACATCCGTGATGGGGTTAGTGTTCGGGTGACACCACAGGGCGTAGAGAAGGTAAGATGTATTTTTATTTCATTTTAGATAATTCCACAGACATATCACCTTTCAAGCTGACAAAACTGATGATAAATATCTGGGTCAATAACATACCTTCTCTCAGACTTTCTCTGAAAATCATCCTTTACTATGAAAATACATAAGGAGAGAAAAGGCAAGTCCAGCAGAATTATTGTTTATCTTTGAAAATGTTACATGACAGTTTAAAATGGAAAATGAAACATTTGACACATTTTTGGCTTGCCTGTCATGAATCATGGCACTGACCTGAATATCAGAACTGAATTATGGAACTTGTTGAAATGTTTTCTTGGGAAACTGATAAAAAAACAAAAGGTCACACCATTCCAGATACTTTTTTTTTTTAACTGTTTACTGCTGTTTCTTCAGATGTAATGGAGTGGTCCTCCATCTAACTATAATGGAAATAATCTCTGTATGTACAGTACAGGTCAAAAGTTTGGACACACCTTCTCATTCAATGCGTTTTCTTTATTTTCATGACTATTTACATTGTAGATTCTCACTGAAGGCATCAAAACTATGAATGAACACATGTGGAGTTGTGTACTTAACAAAAAAAGGTGAAATAACTGAAAACATGTTTTATATTCTAGTTTCTTCAAAATAGCCACCCTTTGCTCTGATTACTGCTTTGCACACTCTTGGCATTCTCTCCATGAGCTTCAAGAGGTAGTCACCTGAAATGGTTTTCCAACAGTCTTGAAGGAGTTCCCAGAGGTGTTTAGCACTTGTTGGCCCCTTTGCCTTCACTCTGCGGTCCAGCTCACCCCAAACCATCTCGATTGGGTTCAGGTCCGGTGACTGTGGAGGCCAGGTCATCTGCCGCAGCACTCCATCACTCTCCTTCTTGGTCAAATAGCCCTTACACAGCCTGGAGGTGTGTTTGGGGTCATTGTCCTGTTGAAAAATAAATGATCGTCCAACTAAACGCAAACCGGATGGGATGGCATGTCGCTGCAGGATGCTGTGGTAGCCATGCTGGTTCAGTGTGCCTTCAATTTTAAATAAATCCCCAACAGTGTCACCAGCAAAACACCCCCACACCATCACACCTCCTCCTCCATGCTTCACAGTGGGAACCAGGCATGTGGAATCCATCCGTTCACCTTTTCTGCGTCTCACAAAGACACGGCGGTTGGAACCAAAGATCTCAAATTTGGACTCATCAGACCAAAGCACAGATTTCCACTGGTCAAATGTCCATTCCTTGTGTTTCTTGGCCCAGACAAATCTCTTCTGCTTGTTGGCTCTCCTTAGCAGTGGTTTCCTAGCAGCTATTTGACCATGAAGGCCTGATTCGCACAGTCTCCTCTTAACAGTTGTTCTAGAGATGGGTCTGCTGCTAGAACTCTGTGTGGCATTCATCTGGTCTCTGATCTGAGCTGCTGCTAACTTGCGATTTCTGAGGCTGGTGACTCGGATGAACTTATCCTCAGAAGCAGAGGTGACTCTTGGTCTTCCTTTCCTGGGTCGGTCCTCATGTGTGCCAGTTTCGTTGTAGCGCTTGATGGTTTTTGCGACTCCACTTGGGGACACATTTAAAGTTTTTGCAATTTTCCGGACTGACTGACCTTCATTTCTTAAAGTAATGATGGCCACTCGTTTTTCTTTAGTTAGCTGATTGGTTCTTGCCATAATATGAATTTTAACAGTTGTCCAATAGGGCTCTCGGCTGTGTATTAACCTGACTTCTGCACAACACAACTGATGGTCCCAACCCCATTGATAAAGCAAGAAATTCCACTAATTAACCCTGATAAGGCACACCTGTGAAGTGGAAACCATTTCAGGTGACTACCTCTTGAAGCTCATGGAGAGAATGCCAAGAGTGTGCAAAGCAGTAATCAGAGCAAAGGGTGGCTATTTTGAAGAAACTAGAATATAAAACATGTTTTCAGTTATTTCACCTTTTTTTGTTAAGTACATAACTCCACATGTGTTCATTCATAGTTTTGATGCCTTCAGTGAGAATCTACAATGTAAATAGTCATGAAAATACAGAAAACGCATTGAATGAGAAGGTGTGTCCAAACTTTTGGCCTGTACTGTATTGATGTGTGTCCTTCGCATATCCCACCAACCATTCTTCCAGTGGTTGGTTGCATTTGCCAGGTATACAGTGCCTTGCAAAACTACCCCCTTGCTATGCAGCCAGGTCTTATTTAGGGGCATCATAGCAAATGGGCAAGCACATATCCACGTACCACTTGTAACTACACCAATTTTGACTATTTTGTGTTGGTCCATTACAGAAAATGCAAATAAATGAAAATCCATATAAATCACAGGTTGTAATGCGAAAAAAACAGGATAACAGCTAAGGTGGGTGATGTACTTTTGCAAGGCTATTAAGGTTTCTGTGGTCATGAAAAACCTGGAAAAGTCTTGGAAGTTTTAAATAGCAATATCTAGGCCTGGGAACGTTTTGGAACATTATAAATATACGCGGAAAGTTGAGGAAAAGTCATGGTAATTTGTTTCACAAATACCTGGATAAAAGAGTATATGTGGTCTAGTTAAGATCATCTGAAAAAAATCTAAATTAGCTTAACAGATCAGTCACGTCACTTGACGTTCTTTGCAGGGGTAATGTCAACCTGAGTCAACCTTGTTCTTTAATGAAATGTAAGTTCACGTAATGCGAAGAAAATGTTTACTGGATATCGTCTGGTGTCGTCTGACTTTAGTGGGATAAGTGTAGGGCATAGCTTGGTAAGGACCAGAACCTGGGATGTGCAAAATGTGAACTGTGTGTCGTAAATCGTTCAATGTTTTTAACATGGGAGAGGCAATGACACAGCATGTCACACCCGATGCCAGCTGCAGTGCTTCTCTTTTGTCCACCACCAGACAAGGGACCATTTTGGGTCATTTTTGGGTACTGTTCCAGAAACGGAATACTAACTGCATTAGAGGTGGGTACCAAAACCCAGCTGGCCGCGGGGGTAACGACTGTAGTATTGATAAAGTCTGACATTACTGGTACTTTTATCGGTATTTTTTTTTAACACAAACGACACTGACTGAAGTCAGTGAACAGCAGAGAGGGTGCTGTGAATACAATAAACAACATTCACTACTGTAAATGCAATAGAACCTTAGCGAGTTAAAAGCAGCATGTCGGCTGTGTATATCGCCAGTTTTTCCGTAATAACTTGAAACTAGGGCTTTTCACTCTTGCTGTCAATTACACACAGGTCCAAAAGACACACACATGCACAAACAGGACCTATACGTGCACAAAGTGGAGAGATGTCAGAGTGAGCGGTTGGGGGGGTTTGGTGCCTTGCTCAAGGGCACCTCGGCAGTGCCCAGGAGGTGAACTGGCACCTCTCCAGCCACCAGTCCACACTCCATATTTGGTCCGGATGGGGACTCGAACAGGCGACCCTCCGGTTCCCAACCCAAGTCCCTATGGACTGAGCTACTGCCGCCCCATTCATATGCTTAGTTAATTACGACCTTTATTTATTTATGTTGGACCTTTCACACTACAAATTTATTCCAATTAGCTTATCTGAAACCAACTGCGATGAGATGCTGCGACCTGCGAGCTCAGTTCCAAACATAGACTGCGGAGATGAAACTCCGCCTTCCGTTGCGACTTCCGTATGTGGGCAGGTATGGGCCGACCCAAAGCCAACGTAACAGAGACGTTTGATGAGCTGGGACAAAAGAGTATTAAATTTAAAACGTTATAAATTAAGGGCCGATGTGTCGTCCTTAGGCCGACGTCGGCCAGATATATGTGTGCTATCTGGATACTAATAATATTACTTTAGGCAAAATACCAATGCTCAATAAATCCATGGTCTGCTTTATTAATGCCATTGTCACATCAAAGCAAGCGACGAACACAATTATTTGGGGATGAATACCTCCACTAAGTGTATTTCATCAGTGTATTGTGAAAAGCACTGACTTTGGTGTTGTTAGGGGTAGATTTAGTCATTTGGGGCAAATGTCATCTTGCTTTACTTTTCACCCTTTCTCTCACTGTGAATGTTACTAAGTTCTGCATCTAATTTTTGGTAGCACTTTTTATGAAGACCACGTCTATAATGCATCATAAGGCCATTCATAGTGAATTATAATGCATTTATAATGTTCTGTTACTACACTCATAAAGACACATCATGCTTCCTGATGCACTATATCAACAGTCATAAAACATTATAGATCTGACTTGAAGTGTCTTATGGATGCTCTTGACAACTTGAAGTGTCTTATGGATGCTCTTGACAACTAGAGTTGACTGATGGGGCTTATGATGCATTTTGAATATCTATACTCACCTATACACACTTAACACGCTTCAATATCACTCTACGTGTTAAGTAAAGTACATTGATATATCAATAATAATGCATGCTTCATCATAGTGTTTCATTGTTGGTGCTCAGTAAAGTGTGATGCATTTTCATGTATTTAAAAGAATCCATGATGCATCATAAGTAATTAATGTCTATCATACACTAGAATAATTTGAAAAACTTTTAAAAGACTTAATTCTGACACCCTTTCGCATCTTCAGACTGTGTCATGAGTCAGAGAGTTTCCAATCACAAAATACAATTTTACAAAAACTGGGCATCTTGCTGAGTCACTATTTGCAAGACTGTTAGCTTCAAAAAGAAAAAAAAAAAAGTGGACAGAAATTGTTGCAGCCTGTTACATCCTTAAACTAGTCCATACCCATTGAGTGCACAGTTGCCCACGTACAGTTTCACATGGTGTGTGTTTGGGATACAGGTTATAAGAAATTGCAGATTAAATAGTCAGCTGAACCCATTAAGAAGAGCAATGTATTCAGACAGAGTTTTTGTGAATTTGATAGTACGATTGCTCATCTACAGCTGATGTCCGTTTGAGGTGGATACATATATTAACACGCATGTGCAGTAACTCATGGGGTGAATGCATACAATTCAATTAAAAGCGACTTTGTAAAAGAATATACTAATAGTGTAATTTTTGGAAAAAGTAGCTTTGTCACCTTCTACCTATGCCAATCCTCAATGCCTATGTGCAGTTTCACATAGATTGACCACGTCAGTGAGTAGAAAAACGTGGGACAGACAGAATGAATGACTGACAGAAGAGCACATTGACAGTTTCCGTGATTATGTACAGCATACCATGACTGTCATACCAAAAATTAGAAAAAAAAAAAAAAATATTCAGCCACAGGGGGAGCCACAGCCATCAGTCACATTTTAGCCATTTTTAAGCATTTTTCTGTTGTTATAGCCCCACCCAGTTGCCAATTAGAGTTACATTTCTCCAGTCACATTGAGTTTAGTAAAAATCGATATGGTGGTTAGGCCTAGATAAGAAATTAGCTCTCTAGCTCCTCCATTTTGTTTTATCGGGTCAATAATGGAGGGGTTCCCTCAGATTATGTGTGGTAATATGCCTACAAAGTTGCGTGGTGATCGGTGAAACCCTTGACGTTATACACCTCTATGTGATGAGCCACGCCCTCCACAATATCCATTGTCTTATAGAAGCTCAGTTTTAGTAAGTTTTCCAACTTTTGCCAAGAGGGAACTTTAGATATTGGTCCCTAGATTATTTTCACCGAGTTTCATGCAGATCAGTCAAACTTCCTAGGAAGAGATCGATCAAAGTGTTTTTTAAAAAACTCAAAATGGGGGAAAATCTATATAACCGGAACTTGAGAGTAATTTGTTCTTCATGAGGAGAGGCATCTCTGTGCAAAGTTTCATGTCTCTACGACATACGGAGCATGAGATATGCCCATTCAAAGTTTGCAATTTCAATCGGTTACTGTAGTGCCCCCCTTTGGCCAATTGATGTAATTTTGCATCATTCGCATCCTCCCATTACCCTCTACCACTGTGCCAAATTTCACATGGATTGACCAACTCAGTGAGGAGAAAAACGTGGAACAGTCACACACACAGACACCCACAGACACGCAGAGTTTAAGATATGAAAATTCATCCCCTGTACAGTTGTCATAAAGGGGGGAAAAAGCTATAGAGACCAAAACTATTTTTTGTACCATGCTGTAAACATGTTTATTTCTGTTGTAAAGTTGGACATTTTAACATTGGGGTCTATGGGGATTGACAGGCCTCTTGTGGCCAGCCCCAAGTGGTCGTTCAAAATATTTGAAGTTTTTGGCACTTCCATTGCTTTATTTTTCTTCCCTGGATGTTGCCTCTTGTGGGAGGACTACAGAAGTTTTTGAAATGAACACAGTTTATGTTTCTGCAGTCGTATGGTAAACCAGTATCAGGAAACATACCTAAAAAAAGAGGACTAATGATAAAATAATACAGCAAATATTTGGACATATTTTCCTTTTCCATACTCCCATAGGTCCCAGGGGTTTTCATTTCTCGTCTGGTACGTGGCGGGCTAGCAGAAAGCACAGGGCTGCTGGGAGTTAATGACGAGATCCTGGAGGTCAATGGCATCGATGTAGCAGGAAAATCTTTGGATCAGGTAAATTTAGTGTTCAAAATTAACCCTCTCCTGCTATTCCCTTTCATTTTGTGCCTACTGTGAATTGTAGACACATATGCAGATATAGGAGCCCTGTCTGCACGGTGAGTGATTAGTTCACAGATCTATGTCATAAGGAAGTAACAGAGTTTATGGAGTCCCGCTGCTAGTTCTTGTTCTTAGGACAAGCTTAGGGAGGTTTAGGTGTGTTTATCTGTCACCTGTTTTGAGGGGTTTTGTTGTGGGGAATTGGGGTGGTAGGTCCTACAGATTCACTTTTATTTTTATTATTGTTTGTGTTTTTAATGCTACTTCCTTCTACAAGGCATTATGTCATCTCACCATATACTTACAAGGTTGATTATGGCTAATACAACAAAAAAAGGGTTGTCTTGTTTGAGATTTGTCTCTTGGAATGTTAAAGGGATCAACGGCCCAGTTAAAAGGGGTAGAATATTTTCCCATTTAAAGCATCTTAAAACAGAAATTGCTTTCTTACAGGAGACACATTTGATCGCCAAGCTTTTCACTCCAATTTTAGTAGTAAAGCAAGGGGTACATAGATTTTAATACATAAAAAAATACAGTTTAGCCCAACAAATGTCATAGCTGACCACCAAGGCCATTTTGTTATAGTCTCAGGTTCCTTTAATAATGTATCTGTTGTTCTTGTCAATCTCTATGCACCCAACTGGGATAACAAAGCATTTATCGGGAAAGTAATCTCAGTTTTACCAGATCTAAGTTCCCACCATTTAATCTTAGGGGGTGATCTTAACTGTGCAATAGACCCTTTGTTAGACAAATCTTGTCCAAGGCAGGATCCTCCTGCTAAAATGGCTAAAGCAATTTGATCATTTATGGATCAAATAGGAGGTGTGGACCCATTGCGCTTTCTTTATCCTGATAAAAAAATATTTTCTTTTTACTCTCAGGTCCATAAAACATTTTCAAGAATTGATTACTTTTACATTGATAATTATTTTCTTCCTGCTGTCGATAATATAGAATACTCAATGATAGTGGTATCTGACCACGCTCCATTGCTACTCGACCTTTCGTTTACACTCTTACAAAAAACACGCCCCCCGTGGAGGTTGAATTGCACATTGCTGAACAATGATGGATTCTGCAAAACAATTTCAAAAGTAATTGACGATTTTCTCATAATTTACAAATCTAATCTCATATCCCCATCTCTACTTTGGGAGACATTAAAGGTGGTAGCCCGTGGAGAGATTATATCTTATTCTGCGAGACTAAATAAACTTAAAAAACAAGAACAGCTCATGGAAAGCATAACAGAATTGGACAGAAAGTTATCAGTATCTCCATCCCCTGAATTAGAAAAGGAGAGACAAAACCTTCAAATGAACTACAACTTACTGTCAACACAAGAAACTGAAAAATTACTCTTACGATCACATGGATTTCTTTATGAGCACAGTGAGAAGGCAGGACGTCTTCTGTCTTGCCAAATTAGAAGCCATTCAGTATCCCAGCAAATTAAACAGATTAGAACCCCCTCAGGTGAACTTACTGTAATGCCATCTGTCATTAATGAAACCTTTAAAACATTTTACTCTGAATTATATACTTCACAATCCCCAACCGACAAAACAAATATGGTGAGTTTCCTGGATAACCTGAAATTTCCACCCATATCTTCTACTCAGAAGTGCGAAATGGATCGACCTTTAGAAATTCGTGAAATCGCAGATTCAATTAAACTAATGCAAAGTGGCAAGGCCCCTGGCCCAGACGGCTATCCTATAGAGTTTTTCAAAAAATTTGCTGATAAATTAACCCCCCTCCTTTTAAACATGTTCAGTGACTCTCTGGACCAGGGAACCCTGCCTCAAACTCTCACCAAGGCGTCAATAACCTTACTACTAAAACCGGGTAAAGAAGATTCTGATTGTGGTTCTTACCGTCCCATTTCTCTTTTAAATGCTGATTATAAGATTTTAGCTAAAGTACTGGCCTTGCGACTTGAATCGGTTATGCCAAGCATAATTTCACTCGACCAAACTGAGTTTATGAAAAACCGACACTCTTTCTCCAACATCCATCGCCTCCTCGACATTCTTTTTTCTCCAGCATCCAGGGAGACACCAGAAGTGGTGGTCTCCCTGGATGCGGAGAAAGCATTTGATAGGGTGGAGTGGAGTTATCTGTTGGAGGTCTTGGAGAGGTTCTGCATTGGGTCTAAGTATACATCTTGGATTGCATTTTTATACTCTTCCCCTAAAGCGTCCGTAAGCACTAATGGGATGAAATCCCAATATTTCACACTTAGCAGAGGAACTTGCCAAGGGTACCCTTTGAGCCCGTTGTTGTTCGCCGTGGCAATCAAACCTTTATCTATTGCACTTAAATCGGCCAGTTTTAGTAAAGGATTCCACAGATGTGGTTTGGAACGTACACTTTCCTTCTATGCGGATGATTTATTATTGTTTATTTCTGATCCGATAACAACCATCCCTAAGACAACTGAGTTGTTAAACAGCTTTGGAACATTTTCAGGTTATAAATTGAATTTTTCAAAAAGTGAATGCTTTCCTGTAAATAATTTAGCCCTTGTGATCCCTAATGTGTTTCTTCCATTTAAAATGTCTAAAAACAGCTTTAACTATTTAGATGTGCATATCTGCCGTCAGATCTCTTCAAGAACAACTTTCCACCCCTAATCGACAAGCTTAAATTAGATCTGGAAAGGTGGAACAATTTGCATCTAACTATAGCAGGCAGGGTAAATTGCATCAAAATGAATGTGCTTCCACGCTTTCTGTATCTTTTTCAATGTTTGCTGATTTTTTTACCCAATTCCTTTTTTCGTATAAACTAGTTTCATCTTTTATATGGAAAGGCAAGACTCCCAGGATAAGGAGAGAGTTTTTACAAAGGCATAGGTCCGTAGGTGCACTGTCACTCCCTAACTTAAGACTCTACTATTGGGCAGCTAATACACACAAAATGACTCTCTGGATCCAAGAACCTGAATTAAACTGGTGTAAGCTGGAAGCTAAATCCTGCTCTACCTCACTTTTAGCTCTGCTTACATCAAAATTGCCCTTTCGATCATCCCAATTTACATGTAACTCAATTGTTGTCTCCACCCTTAAAATTTGGTTTCAATTTAGAAATACTTTTGGACTCCAGGGATTGTCCAATCACAGCCCCATTCACAATAACCATCTCTTCCTCCCTCCCAGCACAGACTCCGCCCTTTCTCTATGGCAGAGATCAGGCCTTGTCAAGCTAAGGGACCTCTATACTAACAATGTCTTTGCTAGCTTCAGTGAACTATGTAAAAAATTTAAACTCCCAAAATCTCACCTATTCCGATACTTCCAGCTCCGTAACTTTGTTAAATCAAATAGCACCTCTTTCCCTAATACTCCCCCTAACTCAGTAATTGACTCAATTCTGGACATCTCCTCAAATCAGAAAGGTCTTATCTCAAAAATGTACACCTTAATCTCATCATCATCAGACACCTCTTGATAAAATCAGAAAACATTGGGAAGTAGAACTTGGCAGTGTTAAAACTGGTGAACCAGGAGAGAATGGACTCAAACGCACGACTCAAGAGGCAGTTCAGGTAAGTAAAAAGTCTTTACTGGACAAAATAGGTTGAGGTAGACACAGGGAGATCAGTAGAGGCAAAAGTATCCAAAAAGGGACAAGGCAGAGGCAGAGTCAAAAAACAGGCTAAGTCCAAAAAACCAACAAAGAGGCACAGGGAATCAAAAAGCTGGAACGTCGACACCCAAGGAGCTAAGACATACTGGCACAGAGAGAAAACAAGGCACACACTAAATACTGTGGTGAGGGGAAGGATAACAAGGCACAGGTGAGACTAATCAGGGCGGGACAGACAATCTGACACAGGTGAAGCCATCAAAAGGGAGGGAAAACACACAGGGGCAGGAAGTGAAGTGATTTGAAATGAGAAGAGATGTGAGTTTCAAAGTAAAACAGGAAACAACATAATTGAATAAAAACAACCTAAGAAACCTGAGCTGTGACAGGCAGAGTTATAGATGACAGTGACTGGGACTCCTGCATTAACTCGAGTAAATAACAGTACATCTTGTGCCAGGCTTAATCTGATTCAATTTAAGGTTGTCCACCGTACTTATTTTACCAATTCTAAACTCTCCAAAATGTATTCTGATATCGCAGATACATGTAATAGATGTCACATGACACCAGCAAACATGACACACATGTTTTGGTCTTGTCCCCATCTGCAGGACTATTGGACAGCTATTTTTAAACATCTTGCAGAGGCACTAAACATGAAGTTGACGCCATTTGCAGAAATGGCCATTTTTGGAGTATTATCAGACCCTCAAACAATTAGGAGGAAGTGCAAGTTAGAATCGCCTTTGCATCCTTATTAGCACAAAGAAGAATTTTGTTGGAGTGGAAGTCACCATTGCCCCCAAAGCTTTATTGTGGCTTAAGGACCTCATGCTGTACATAGACCCAGAGAAAATTAAGTATAATCTGAGGGGGTCACTTGGAAAATCTGATTCTGTTTGGGACTGTATGATTAATTATATAGCTAAATTAAAGACACTACAGGACAAATGAAATCCTCACCTCTGACAATCAGCTTGTCACCATATTTTATTTTCTTCTCTGCCCTTTTTTTTCAATCCATCTACAATGCTACTTCTCTGCATGTTGTTATCTTTTTTATCTTTTTATTTGTTCACCTGCTTATGATAAGAAGGAAGGATGTGTATTATTTCTTGCCTTTACTGATTTGTAACAAGCTTATGTAGGACCAAGGGGGGGGGGGGGGGGGGGGGTAAGTGTCGTTTTTGGAAAAAAGAAAAAGTCCTTATTTGCCATTGTATTCACTTTTGCCTGCCAATTGAATAGAAAGAATTATTAAAAAAAATAAAAAATTTAACCCTCTTTGAGATGCAGCTGAGATTTTAGGTGATGTTTTCTTTTTTTGTTTTGTTTTACACTAAGATTTTTTGCAGGGTTACTAAAAGCAGATCTTGTATTGTGTCATAGTATGCAGTTATACAAAGCTTTTCTTAGAGTTGTTATATTACTGTAAATTAGTTCAATCATTTAAAACTTGAAAAAGAAATAAAATATCTTTTGTTTCTTTTTGTTTCTAATTCAACAAATCAAACACCTGCAGCATTGACCCAAGGCTGATTTAATGACAATCCCAATTAATGGATATCAAACACTAACTGAAGCTATCAAATTTCTATAATCTTAGTGGATTTATGTGCAAATGTTAGCTATTGGCATGAAACGTATTGGATGGAAAGTGCAGTGATGTTTAACAGTGTGCCAACAAATTACTGCTAATGCCTTTTGTAGGGTCATTCGCCTTGGAGCTCTGGAGCCATGTCTGGTTTTTTTAATTTCAATTATAGCATTTTGGTTAAATGAATTAAACAGATCCAACATGGTTCTTCCAAAAGTTATGTTGTTACAAGCACATTTTGATTGCAATGATAACAATGAATATCAGGGTGCTTTGATTAAGTGTCAAAAGAGGAGTAAAAGATGTTTCCAAATTTCATATTTTACAGATTTAAAGAAGGGAACTGTGAATCATGTGACTACCCTTGTCTTTAATAAACAAATCCCTGAAGTGTTTTTTTTTATTTTATTTCTCTTCCTTTGATACTAAGACCATCTGCGTGTCATTGCAGGTTACAGACATGATGGTGGCCAACAGTCACAACCTCATTGTGACTGTCAAACCGGCTAACCAGAGGAACAATGTGGTGCATCGTGGGAGTAAAACCTCGATGGGCAACTCTGGTTCTGTGGGCTCAGCTGGATCTACTGGCTCTGTTTTGTCACATGACTCACCAAGCCCCGCCTCTCAGAGCAATCCTGTTACTGCAAGGTATGACATGGACAGGACAGAGGACCTGCTTCTTGCACAGTAGAAACTGATTGAAAAAACGCAGTGCCAAGGAAATCCCCCCCAAAAAAGACTCAAAAGTAGTCATGGAAATAATATATGTCTAACATTTTAATAAACCCTCTTTGGTTCAGGAATTACAAGATAAATGTAAACTTTTTCGGTGTGACACCCCCTGATCAGTCCCGATCAGTGTACAACTTGTGACTTATGGCACGGTTTTTGTTTGTTTGGCCATAATAGTGGTTTACCACTTTGGTTGCCTTGGTTTATGGAAAAAGAGAAGAACTTTGCAAGCAGTATTTGGTACTTAAATTCAAAATGTGGCAATATAATGTAGGTTTGGGACATTCAACAAACATATTATACCTTAAACCTGTAAAAATCAATATTTTTATATAAACAATGCAACTAGGGATGCACGATTATATCGGCACATCATCAGTATCGGCTGACATTGGTTTTAAAATTAAATATCCGAATCAGTCATCATGTCCATGTGACAAACCGATTTTTTCTAATTAATTAACAAAGTAAACAATACAACAATGACACAGCACATGTAACAAAACAACGTATCTGAAAGATATACAAGTATGTAGGAAGAATATAAATGACAACAGTTAAAACATATGTTAAAATAATCATGTGTAACCTTTTCACAGTTGGCTGTGTAAAAACCACCAGAGCAATGAAGCAGAAAGGATATCTGTGGCATGATTGTAAATGACGATGAAAGGGCCATTACCAAAGATTACATGTCCTTATGATCCACTTACTAACTATGGTGTGAAAGGACCTAGAATATAGAACAAAATGAGGATACTCCTGTGTTGAGATAATGCCGGATGAGTCCGGCAGCGCTGTGTTGTCCTCTTCTGTTGTAGCGTTATCCACTCTTGAGCCATCGACCAGCGTAAAATCAACTGCTAAGCTAGCTAACGGCTAGCGAGCTACAGTCTACACTTGTTAAAAGCTGCTAAAGTTGCTAGCTAGATGCTTGGGACTAAACCGTTATCACAGTTCTTGCAACATGGCACTTTGTCAAAATGTTCATTCACAGTCAGTGAACAAAAGCCCCACACTCTGTACACTCCGGTGCTTACAGTCAGTTCTTGTTGGCTCACTATTTAGTACTTTTTCTGTTGGCTGCTCTCCTCCATGCTGTCGTCTCTCCAGGGTTGTCAGTTCTGACCCTTTACTTCTTTGCCCCTATGACAGGCTAACAGCTTAACAAGCAAATTACCACCCTTTCAACTTGAAATCTACTAAGTAAAGTCTGTTTTACAAATTTCTTAAACCACCACAAAGTAAAACAACACCCTTATAAAACAAAAGGCTGTGAATTATTATTTTCCTTAGAGCATTTCAAATTTTAAAGTGAAATAATAAATAATAAATCCATAAAATTAGACAATGTATAACAGTACTACACAATGCAAACACAAATACATGGTCTTAAACCAGGGTATTACATAAGTACATAGATGAAAATACATATAAAAATAAGGATAAACCAGGGCACACTGATACATACGAAGAGGTATATTCAGTTGCAGGATTAGGGGAAGGAAGTTGCATAATTTTCGTAACATATGAATATATCGATATTCGTATCGGTTATCAGCCAAATGAGTTGTTATATATTGACATCTGATATCAGCAAAAATACAACAGATGATTAAGCGTTATATGAAAGATGTCACTCGTACTGTTGAAACCACAGAAAATGATCTCCAACTCTGCAGTTCCCCTCAGCTCTGCAGAGCTTCTAGCCTCTTTGAGATTCCCAGCTCACAGCTTTACTGTTTTGGTTTAATCCCACTGTTTTCATCAACATGGTCTCCAGTAGCAGCATCAGCTGCTGTTTTCAGTGGAAAAACAGCTCTATGACCATTTTACACTGCCTGTTACGCAGAGAACAGCAGAAAAACACAGTTGAGCCCCTGTCCCACAGGACAAAGAACCCACTAACATCTAGCTTTTGTATTTCACGGGAAAGGTTAGAGTCGGCGTTCACTCCCAGGACAAATGAATTTGCAGTAGTTAATTGGCTTCAGCTCTCATTGGATTCGATCAGCAGTGATGGAAATATGACACCCGGGTAGTCATGCAAATTTTAGCCCTTTGCCGGCACGGTGCAATAACCAGCCACCAGAGAATGCCATTTGTCTCCGTCCAAGCAGCACGTAGTTTGAAAGAGAGACTGGATAAGTAAGAGATATAAAAAATAAGTAACCTCTGTAACATTTTCATTTCATTTTTGGCCTTGATGCTGCTCTCTGCTGTTTACCAACCTGTTTCGTTGACCATCTATGACGTTGAACATGACACATCAGGAAAACAAATAAAAACAGAAAGGAATACTTGTCTGCTGTTGACAATGGAATAGTCTCGCCACCAGACAATCAGAGATCTCCGCCTTCTGGTAGTCTGGGGACATTCCTTTCTAAAGTGTGTTTAACACACCGGAGAAAACGGCCGGCAACAAAGCAACGCCTCTTGCATTTTTTAAAAGGACACGTCATCCCGGAAATGTGCGCTCCCCCTTTTCTCGTCCACAAGGAAACAAACACGCACAGAGCTTGAAAATGGATGCCGAGAGATTTAACTCCGATTTATCAAACATGCGCTCAGGCCACAGGATTGTGGAAAGGAAGGACTTACAGCAACTTTGTTTAAAACTTTAATGCAGTCGGACTATGTTTATGAGCACAAGAGTTCAGTGAGCCACCGAAGGACCGCCCTGTGGATTTACGATTGGTTCTGCAACGTAGGGAGTTTTTTTTAAACTCTGAAATTGTATCAGCCCATCTAAACACAAAATCAGGGAGAAAGACATCAGTCTTTAGTTAAGCAAAGCGTCTAAAGACTGACTTGTGAGTCTAACAATGGGAAAGCAGTGAATACCCCCTTTTTTCTTTTAAAAAAAGCGATTTTTGCCTTTAAAGCAACACAATGGAGGATTGCACTTTTTAACCTCACAGGGTGCCCCTACAGACGAAAAACAGTATTGTCTGTTACAACTATTGCAAAAATCTTTCTGTGCGTGCATTTGTTGACAATCCAACAATACCGGTCAACTTCCTGAAGCTGGCCGTGTAATGCGCAATCATCATGTCTTCAGAACAGTAGCTTTATAGCATTTTGTACATTCATGATTAGGCCGATTGCTTTATTAGGGCCCGAGCAGGAGACCTGTGAGGTCCCTATTGTTTTTCTCCCGATTATTTATTTTTAGGGACCGAGCCTAGAGACAGAGGACTGCTCACAGAGCAGTCCTCGCCGAAGGTGAGGACCCTATTGTTTTTGCTGCGTTTATTATTCTTTCTCCCGCCGCCTCTTTGAGCTGGAATTTGACCCCCTAAACATGCTCAAAAACTCACCAAAATTGTCATGCACATCAGAACCGGTGAAAAATTTTAGAAAATCATGAAATTAACCCCTAAAGTGCCAAAATGGGCTCTCTAGCGCCACCTAGGCACACAAAAATGGCCGCCACGGCCTGTAGGAACGTTGTGACACATACCAGCTCAACTGCTACTAAACAGATCTTCTGTGTAACTTTATCTCTCTCATCATCACATTATTTTCATGATTGGACCAACGGTTTGGGAATGGGAAGAACTTCTTCGAGGAGTTAAATCTCCACTAAAACAGGTCTCTCTGTGTTCTGTCTGTCTCTCTCTGCTCTTCTGCCAGGTGCACCTACTTCATCACCATGGCAACCGCTGTCACACACAAACTCACAGAAACATGGTGTGTGTGTGTCTTAATCTTACATGCAGACATGACAGGGGCACAATCTCCATTTTAACCCTTTAGGTGGCAGAGTTTATTGAGGAAAATATTCCATTTTCATTTCAACATTTCAAAAGGCTGTGGCTTGAAAGTGGTGAGAGATAAAGGCATACTGTAAATGAGAAAACTATTCATCATGACCCAAAGTTTGTCATGGGAGTAAATTAACTCATCTAATTTGCATATTGTGACGTCACTAGGCGGCGGCCATATTGGATTTCATACATCTCAGTAAAACAACATTTTGAACATATTTACACAGTAGATTTATTTTGTTTTGTGTTGTTTTTGTTGTCTCTTCCTCAAAATAAAGGAAGAGGAATCTGATGGGAAGAAATTCGCTCATCTAATTTGCATATTGTGACATCACTTCTCCATACCTACAGCTACAGAAAGCGTTCAAACATCAAAACGTTCAGCTTTGTAAGGACTTTCTGATGTTTGTGGCAATATGTTTGATATTTCTAAATATTTCACAGTGACGTCATAAGCTGGGGGCCGAAACAGGCGCGAGTGCGAGGTCCCGCCCAACGCTGCTTGCAGCTGTATTTAGGGACCGAGCCTACAGGCAGAGGACTGGTCACAGAGCAGTCCTCGCCGAAGGCGAGGACACTATTGTTTTTGCTCCGTTTATTCTTTATTATTATTATTATTATTAGGGACCGAGCCTAGAGGCAGAGGACTGCTCAAGGAGCAGTCCTCGCCAAAGGCGAGGACCCTCTTGTTTTTGCTGCGTGTGTTTATTAGTGACCGGGCCCAACAGCAGTGGACTACTCACAAAGCAGTCCTCGCCATAGGCGAGGACCCTCCCTATACTTTTTGCTGCGTTCATTCTCACAGACCAGTCCTGGCCGAAGGCAAGGACAGTATTGTTTTTGCTGCGTTTATTAGGGACCGAGCCCTAAGGCAGAGGACTGCTCACAGAGCAGTCCTCGCCAAAGGCGAGGACCCTCTTGTTTTTGCTGCGTGCGTTTATTGTGGACCGACTCCAACAGTAGTGACTCCTCACAGATCAGTCCTCGCCAAAGGCGAGGACCCCCCCTATACTTTTTGCTGCGTTTATTCTCACAGACCAGTCCTCGCCGAAGGCGAGAACACTATTGTTTTTGCTGCGTTTATTATTATTATTCTTTCTCCCGCCGCCTCTTTGAACTGGAATTTGACCCCCTAAACATGCTCAAAAACTCACCAAAATTGGCACGCACATCAGAACCGGTGAAAAATTTTAGAAAATCATGACATTAACCCCTAAAGTGCCAAAATGGGCTCTCTAGCGCCACCTAGGCACACAAAAATGGCCGCCACGGCCTGTAGGAACGTCGTAGAAACATGAAACCAAAAGTGGCGTGTTCGTCTCATGAAGACCTAAAAATCACGCACTGACACCCCTGACCTAAATCCAACAGGAAGTGAGATATTTGCCCTTTCAAAGTAAGATTTTGCCTTAAAACTGCCTTTCCTAAAAAATCTTCTTCTCATACACCGCTTATCCAATCGGCTTCAAACTTGCACAGATGACAGATCAACTCGTTCTAATCAAAAGTTATTCGTAACTTTTTCATTACTCGCTTAGTTTGGATTTTATGGGTTCCATAAGGTGAGATGTCAGAAAAACGTCCTGGCGATCTTCGAAAGCTGTCCCATAGGAAATGAATGGCAGCAGGGGGGAGAAAGAGACCAATCTTAGGGCTTTTTCTAGCATTTACAGCGTCTCCATACTTTGTGCTACAGACTCCATTCCAACTCTCAAATGTTGCCACAGGTCTCATCTATTCACTCATGTTTTCATCTTTTTCATATCTTTTACCGTTTTTCATCTGTGCCTCTCAAAGTACCATGAGCAAAAAGTGGAGAAATTTTGAGTTTACAATGGGTGTGTATTGCACGGAATGCTGTGAGCTAGAGTGGAGAGGGCTCTAAAAATCGTCTAAAACTTTTGTCTTTAACTCGCTGCCATGGCCACAATTTTCACTGTACAGACACAATTTATACCACAAAACGTAGGAAAATTTGTCCTGCTCACAGATATGTTGACATGGAATCTCTCACACGTACACATTTCTGCTGAGTGGCTCCAAAGCGAAGGGAGCGCTGATTTTTTTCTCATTCACTCCCATGTAAACTCAGAGGAGAAATTTCTGGAAACAGCTTAGGTGCAACACATTTTAAACTCGCTCCCCTGACCACATTTTTGACTCGAGAAATATAAAACGCGACGCGCTTTCACGAGACGTGAACCCTTTATTTTCTTGCTTGGACCAACGGTTTGGGTATGCGAAGCATTTGTTCGAGGAGTTAAATCCCTTTATAAACAGCCTTTGGTGATCTGCTCTCCTGACGTGTCTGTGTCTGCCACAGGTGCGGGCAAGTCATTAATCGCCATGACAACGGCTGCACACACAGACACAGCCACAGGGCTCTCTGGTCTGTGTGTCTCACAATCTTTAAAGGACAGATTACAGCAGCAGAAACTTCATTTGAAACAGAACACACACATTATTAACCCCTACAGTGCCAAAATGGGCTCTCTAGTGCCACATAGGTGCACTAAACTGGCCACTGCAGCCCGTAGGAATGTCGTATCAAGATCAAACCAAAACTGGTGTGTTTGACTTACAAATCACGCGTTGACACCCATGACCTAATTCCAACAGGAAGTGAGCTACTTGACCTTTCAAAGTAAAATTTCACCTCAAACGTGCTCTTAAAAAAATACATCTCCTCCTACACCGTTTATTTTATCGGCTTTAAAGACGCAGACATGACAGCTCAACTGCTGCTAAACAGATCTTCTGTATAACTTTATCTCTCTCATCATCACATTTTTTTCATGATTGGACCAACGGTTTGGGAATGGGAAGAACTTGTTCGAGGAGTTAAATCTCCACTACAACAGATCTCTCTCTGTGTTCTGTCTGTCTCTCTCTGCTCTTCTCCCAGGTGCACCTACTTCATCACCATGGCAACCGCTGTCACACACAAACTCACAGAAACATGATGTGTGTGTGTGTCTAAATCTTACATGCAGATATGACAGGGGCACAATCTCCATTTTGACCCTTTAGGTGCCAGAGTTTATTGAGCAAAAAAAAATTCCATTTTCATTTCCACATTTCAAAAGGCTGTGGCTTGAAAGTGGTGAGACATAAAGGCATACTGTAAATGACAAAACTATTCATCATGACCCAAAGTTTGTCATGGGAGTAAATTAACTCATCTAATTTGCATTCCGTGACGTCACTAGGCGGCGGCCATATTGGATTTCATAAATCTCAGTAAAACAGCATTTTGAACAGATTCACACAGTAGATTTCTTTTGTTTTGTGCTGTTTTTGTTGTCTCTTCCTCAAAATAAAGGAAGAGGAATCTGATGGGAATAAATTAACTCATCTAATTTGCATATCGTGACATCGCTTATCCATACCTACAGCTACAGAAAGCATTCAAACATCAAAACGTTCAGCTCTGTAAGGATTTTCTGATGTTTGTGGCAACATGTTTGATATTTCTAAATAATTCACAGTGACGACATAAGCTGGGGGCCGAAACGGACGCGAGTGCGAGGTCCCGCCAAACGCTGCTTGCAGCTTTAATTTTTTATTTTTTTTTTTTCTTCTGCCCATATGATCGCATTTTTCACTGCCTGAACATACCCCAAAACTCACCAAACTTGGAATATAAGTCACACCTGGCGAAAAATTTTATAATCTATTCTCGTCCTGAATTTCCACCACTAGGTGGCGCTATTATTAAGGAAAGTGCGTTTTGGCTCATAACTCCCATATACTTTGTGGCACATTCAAAAACTTTATATCCACGCCTTCAGTGAATTGTGCTGAATCTTGTGGTATAGGCCACGCCCATTTCCGCCTACCGTTTTTTTCCGCAAATTCGCAAAATGTCGCAAACCTACTTTTTCGAACTCCTCCCAGGCAATTTCACTGATTGGCATGAAACTTTGCACACAGCATCTGTGGACCATCCTGACAAAAAGTTATTAAAAGAATTTCGATATTCCAAACAATACTTAAGTTATTAAATAGCAACTTCCTGCAGATTTCGTTCGAAACAGGAAGTGCTTTATATCTCCACACTGGTGTATCCGAATGACATGAAACTCAGGTTACCACTTCCCCATGAGCCCCTGAGGCTCTGTGCAAAATTTCAGGTGATGACCACAAGGTGGCACTCTTTAAATTGAAGTATTTTATATCTCAACATCGGTTGGGCGGATTAACACGAAACATGGTATAATTATTGTCAATGCCCTCCTGAGGATATGTGACGAAGGACTTACCAATCCGCCACTAGGTGGCGCTCTGCTGGCCGTCTAATTTAATATTTTGCACTGTGCCAACACCATAACACTCATGGAAATAAAATTGATAGGGGTGGTATAGATTGGCCCCTGTAACTCACACACCAAAAATGACCAGCAGGTGGCGCTATTTTCAATGCAAAAGCATTTTTGGCTAATAACTCCCACATAATATGTCGCACATTGTTAAACCTTCTATTTACGTGTTCTCTGAATTTCGCTGAATTGTGTGGTGTAAGCCACGCCCACTTTTGCGGTAACTTTCCATTCGCTAAATCGCGACAAATGAAAAACATACTTTTTCGAACTCCTCCTAGGCGATTTGACCAATTTGCACCAAACTTTGCATGTAGCATCTGTGAACCCTCCTGACAAAAAAGTTATTAAAAGAATTTTGATCATCCAAAAAATGGCCAAAATATAAAACAACAAATTCCTGCACATTGTTTACAAAACAGACAGTCTTTCATATCTTGACCAAATACAGTCCGATTACCACAACACTTTTGTTAATTGTGTTCCATGGCCCGATGAGGGTTTGTGCAAAATTCGGTGCAAATCGGCCAATAGGTGGCGCTCTGGTGGCAGTCTAATTAGTGTGAATGGAAGTAAATTGGAAAATCTTCAAATCCTCTTCAAAACTCATCGACTTTCAACCTCTTCTTGTCCCTCATACTTTGAGCTACAGACACCATGTCAACTTTTAAAGAGTCAGAAGACCTTGAACTATTGGGCATGTATTTAGCTTCTACTTTTTGGAAAAATACATACGTGGGTTGGGTGCCTACCTGTATACTGGAAATGTAAGTAAGAGATAACGTTTATTTTTTTATTTATTACAGCTGACAAGACTTCTAGGTGCACGCCCCCGACGGCAGCATGCCCCGACGCGCGTGGACTGCGAGGGCCCATTCATCGCTGCTTGCAGCTTTAATTTATTTATTATTTTTCAAAACTCAGAAATGAGTTGTTCTCTGCATGTCAGGGCTGACCTCCTCCTCACAGCGCACATGCACACACACACACACACACACAAACTCAACAGAGTGAAGTCAGACAACAGCAGAGAGGCCGCGGTGCAGATGAAGGGAATATAACTTCAAGATTACTCTAGTTGACAACAACTACGCTTGTTACTGTTAGTAAGTGCGGTAAAACCTCTGCCAGCCAAGCCAATACTTTATCAATACATGTGATCAGCATGTAGAAAGGGTGCGAGAGGGTAGTTATACGCACATCGAAAAAGGTGCAAGGCCGGCACAAAACATGAATGAAAAAGAGGTAGAGCCTGCACACTTACTCCATGCCACAAACTTGGTAAAAGACCTGTATAGAAAAGAAACAGATAAATGTTCTTTTTTACATGGCCAATCTTTCCACCCAACCCATCTGAAAAAAAGCCTCCCCATCAGTCAGTTTAGTCGTATCCGGAGAATTTGTACAAAACAAACAGACTATGAAAAACGAGCTGATGAACTAGAGCATAGATTTAAGAAAAGAGGCTACCAGGACAATTGGATAAAAACCGCCCGAGATAGATTTAGCGGATTAACCCAGGATGAATGCCTAGTCAAAAAGGTTAAAACCTCAGCAAATAACCACCCTAGATGCTATTTAACATACTCATGTCTAGGAAAGGATTTTGAAAAAATCATTAACAAACATTGGCACATCTTAAGTTTAGATCCACTACTCCAAAACATCTTTAAAAATTCTCCTAGAGTGGTGTATAAACACCCTCCCAATCTGAGACAAATGCTGGTAAAATCTGATCTGAGACCAGCCAGAAACCCAACTTTCCTTGAACTGCCTCCTGGCAATTATCGGTGTGGTTCATGCACTCAATGCAATTTTACATACAAATGTACCACGTTTAACCACCCGGTAACTGGGAAAACAATAAAAATCAGAGGTACAATATCCTGCTCAACAAAAAAATGTTATTTACCTCATAAAATGCCCTTGTCGTTTAGCATATGTGGGCAAAACTCAGAGACCTTTAAAAACTAGGGTAGCTGAACACAGGAGCTGTATTCGAACTCAGGACCAGCATAGCCTGGTGGCGGTGCATTTCAGGGAGGCAAATCATTCAATTGCCTCCTTGAGATACATCGGCATCGAACACGTAAATCCCCCAAGAACAGGAGGTGATCTGAACACCCTCCTATTGAAAAGAGAGAGTTTTTATATCTTCATCCTCCAGACTCTTTCCCCTAGTGGTTTGAATCAAGAATATGAGATCACACACTTTCTTTAAATCCATTAGGCTGACTTGAGTGATGAATTAACATATTTTTCTTATTTTTTATATATTCCTATATTGTTCTATATGGTTTCGTCAGTTTACATGTCCCAGTAGCCTACTGGGACATGACTGTGAACACTAATTTTGGTGTTCAGGATCTGTGAGCTTAATCATTTGATTTTTTTCCATTGATGAGGTCTATTTAAATATATGAGATGAGGTTTTGCTGCTAAGATGTATTTTGGATGATTTAACTGTGATGATTTGCTAACTTTAATGTTATTCTGTTGAAGAGACTAATTGGCCCACGCTGATTAATTGAATATAATCCACTTAATATGATTGCTGCTCATGATATATTACTCGATGTTTTTTTGATTTGTAGGTCCCCTCTTTTTTCTGATGGAATTTTATAATATATATATATATATATACATATATATATATATATATATATATATATATATATATATATATATATTCTTAGAGTGTTTTTGATGTACTTGTACTGAATTGTTACCCTGGATTGAATTTGATGTTTGCTTTTTCTGGTCAATGTTTTTTAAAAAATAACCCCAGATGATATTGGGATGATTAATCACACCTGTTGCACACAATGTTATAAATAGAGGTGTGGTTTTCATTTTCCAACATTCAGACCTGATGAAGATCCCTCTAGGATCGAAACGTTGTTCATTAAAGTTTGTGGCATGGAGTAAGTGTGCAGGCTCTACCTCTTTTTCAGCATGTAGAAAGCCATATTTCAATCTGCTCTGTCCACAGTCTCTCATTCACCACTATTATGATTTACGATCATGGACGACACAAGCACATCGCGCTTACGGTGCTAACAGCAAACTGTTGAAGACGAACTAAAATGAAAGTTTAGTTAATTTATTGACTTTATTAATGCCCCTGAGGGGAAATTCAATGTTTTCACTCTTGCTTGTCAATTACACACAGGTCTGAAAGACACACACATGCACAAACAGGACCTATACATGCACAAAGTGGAGAGATGTCAGAGTGGGGGGGCTGCCCTTGGTGAGGGTCTGTATGTAGGCTAACACTTTATCTTAAAATGTACCTGAGCCAGCTGACCTGCAGACAGTGAGTCTCCTAAGTAGAGGGTAACAGCAGTAACAGTGCCAGGTCACCATCGGTCGGCCATTCCTCCTCCTCTTTCAGCTCTTGCCAGCGTGTGAAAGCCGTGCCAATAATAATCCTTGTTCGAGCTTTTGTTTTATCGCTCTCCCGTTTTCTTTTCTTTGTCTCCTTGGACAACACCTTCACCCTCTTCGTTTTATTTCTCGCTTCAGCCATGACAACCACATCTAACTTCGTTCACTTCGGGTTTGGCTACGCTACTCTAAAGAGGGGAGGGGGATATGACTTATGCTGTAAAGCAGCCAAATTTTGTAGTCCTTTTTGTGTCTGGGTTCCTACCTGAACCCTGAAACTGCATAGTGCCAGTGCAAGTGAATCTCAAGCAATGACGGTGTCATCCAACCTATTGAGTTGATGTTCCATCACAAGGATCTTGGATATATGTTTTTTGCGGTCTCAAAATCTCCATTGAGTTGCTTTAATGATAGTACATCTGATTAGAATCGATCGGAATCAAACCTATGTTTTGGCAAAGGCTTGTATGGGGTGCACACTCCACCAGGTGAGGTACAAGTTGCCCCTCAATCTTCTATTTTCAATGGGTTTCCTGTGTTTAAAAACTTGCATCTATGCACCCATTTTGGTAGAAAAAGGGATCTAGATGGTGAACATAGTGGAGCATTTACCAGTTAAACAGTCCAAACCAGAGCTAAAATAGAGTGAATACTGGACTTATTCATCAGGTGTCAGAAACAAAACAACAGATATTAATAAAAAAATGTAACCCAACAAACTGCTCTGTTAACATTACTTGCCCTATTGTTTGTTGTTACTACAGCAACAGCATTGCCGAGGGCGACAGTGATGAAGATGATGATGATGATGATGATGATGATGATGGTGACCTTATTCTGGAAAATGACTGCCTGACACCCTACGAATCCCACCGGGTAACCAACAGCAACAACACTAACCTCAACAGAGACTCACCTAGCAACAGGCCGCATAACTCTGCTGAAGTCAGGCCCCTCCCACAGAGCGTCTCATTGCCTAATAGCGTTGGCGCATCCCTGAGTGACAGCTCCATGGTGGTGTCCAGTCACAATGGAAACCCCACCCACACGTCTAGTAGCAGTCAAGAGAGCATGAGAGAGGATGGCAACATATTAACACTGTAACCATGACAACACTGACAGCTACACTGCAAAAGTCAGGAAAATGGACTGTTACAACCAGAGTGCTATAACCATGACAACTCCAGATGGCTTTTCTCCTGAACAGACTCAGTGGCACTTCTTCTTTTAAAGCTTTCTCCTGTTGACTTACTGATAGTTTCTCTTCTTAAAGTGCAGAAAGATTAGGAACAGTGACTGCACTGCATAGAGACAGCACACAATCCACCAGCTTAACAACACTCGTAACACTTTATATGTCTGCCACTTGTGGCTGAGTTATATAGACACCTGAATTGTCAAGTTCAAAACAATAATTTGTGGCTACCCAAAGGAAATTATTAACTGATCAATGTAGACTCATAGGGAGCAACAACACTGAGAAATAACTGTTAATGCCCTTGTAAAAGCCATAGATTGTTAGTTTGATGTGTTGTTAAGTCATCCTTATTCCAACATTGTTTATGAAGTACGACAAAACTACAAACCGACACCAAACACAAACATCAGTTTTAACTGCAGGATAGCTGATGTGTTCATTATAACAAGACAATGAAGGCACAATATAAAGTGAATCCTTAAGGGCGCTATTTTACTAAACAACCATTGCAAGCAGCGCTCCGACAATTTGGTGATTGCCTGACAATGAAATTCTCTTTGCCCACGTCTGTTTCCAGAGCAAAGTCACTCTGCTGTCAATTGAGGGATTTTCACAATTGCACAGCAATAATGGAATTATCTACTAGGCCTACTGCTACTACAAGCTTTTCCACCAGTAGTTGAATTTAAATTGAACTGTGAAATTAAAGTTTATTGTGGGTAAAGCAGAACCGTCAGTAGAATTAAATATGAGTGATTGCTCCAGTATGTGTTGTCCACAGCTGGTTTATACTGCATTAAAAGTTTCTCCTTCAGGTCATTAAATGGTTGCAGACATGTGAAGGCAGCAGGATACAGGTGGTGATAAATCTGCAGCCTCTGTTTTGAGTTCTGTTTAGAGCTCAGTTGTTTTACAGCTATAAGAGCAGTGTGACAGGCGAAGAGTGGATTTTTTATTCACCACATCCTTTGATCAATATTCCACTTCACCCAGCCCATTTGCACTTTATATTGCTGCACATACATGAACCAAAGTATGAGGTGGAGATGCACACACAGATTCAACTGGTTTAAACCACTTTAAAGTGAGATCAAAGGGGTCTATCAAATATGATTACTGTGGATCATATATAATGATTCTGATTTTACAAATAATGTCATCAACAGTTATTCATAAAATAGGATGGAGATGAGATGGAAAGGTGAAGGTGAGGTATAGGTACACAGTGACTATATTTTATGATTTTCACATAATTTAAGAATTAATAAAATGCAAACGTCAGTTCCCTCCCTAGTATAGCAAACTTTAATCATATATACACAAACACATGGATATGCACACAAACACACTATAAACCATCAGGGAGCAGGGGTCAGAATATTGAAATTCCTGTCATGGTTGAACAATCTGAGTGTAGCGTGAGTGTCTTATCTGACTCATATAAATCTGTGTGTGTATGTGTGTGTTTATGCATGTGTGAGGTCATGGTGTTGTTGTTGGAGCTCTGGGGGTATTGCCTTACAGTCAGAAATGTTGGCTTACTCAGTCACACACGGCACTCTTTCTTTACAGTCCTCTGTCTCACATCCTACTTTCAACCACACTAAAATATTTTTTGACTGACTGTCAAACACAATCAATGTTACACTCAAGTTTACAAAATAATATCAGCTATGTGATGTACAACAGAAGATGGACAATGGTCATAAACCATCTTTGTAAACTTGGCCTTGGGTGATGCCAAGGCCGTGCTTACAACTATAGTTGTATGTTTTCATATATAATTCATCAGAAATAAAAAATTATAACACCCTAACAGATATATTATACAGAGCTCCATAGTCTGCTTGTGTTTAGTGTCCACTCACAGTGTGAATGCTCTTTCAGTGCTATGGTGCTCTAATCCTGCTCAGAAAAGTCCCTGTGCCCTGGAGAAGGTAGAGGAAACCTGTAAGGTTTTTTTTGTTTGTTTGTTTGTTTTTTCTTGTTATTGTTTTGTGTCTTAAGCATTCAACAAGCAAACCTTACAGAGGTAGAAGCCATTTAATACCCTAAAAGACTTTTGACTGGTTAAAAGCAACTATTAAAGTAAATAGTTTTCAATTTAAAGTAGCATGATCACTTTTAGGAACAAATTAGCTGATTTAAATGGGTCTGATGGCTATTTCCTCTCGTTGGAGAAACAAACGACCAATCAGAGCTCTGTAGGAGGGTTTAAAGATGTATACATCATCGTCCTGTATTTGTAGATATATGAAGCTTTATGAAACATACTGGCAGGAAAATGGCAGCAAAAAGGATGACAAGCATTTAAGAGATGATGATCATCATATTTCTTAGACCGACCTTTAGCTTGTGATGGAGTGAAGCAGTCTGTGAGACATGTTATTTCTGATTAGATGTTTATACAGAAAACTCCTGAGATCTATGAGAGTCATAATATTATCAAAGTATCATCAAGAATAATGCTCAAACCTTACCCTGCGTCCCAAATGTCCATGAAAGCACAATGTATGTCATTCAGCAAATTTAAGGTTTGGTTGGGAAGTTTCCTGTGGCAAATGGAATTCTTGATCCCAGTACTGGTCTGTGTGTGCATAGCTCAGCCTGATGTAACTGTCTCCTGCTATGTCAAACGTAGACTGAGATTCGCTGAAAGGAGTTTCTATGAAGGCAAAGGATGTAGCATCTCTAACCAAACTCTGGCTGCTTAATATAATTGAAACGAGGTACTGAGTTTGAAATCAAATCATAAACACTTAACCAAGTTATATCCACTTGGGTCAATAGGTAATAGACACTGTCTGGTTGAACGTTCTGCTTGTTAAAATGCTATGAGCAAACAGCAAGAGGAACTTAACAGAAAGCATGAGGAGTGCTTGAAAGATTGTCTAAGTCCACTGATGCTGACCTGGATATATTTCGTCAAAGTTTGATGTAAACAGCTACACACACACACACAAACACACACAAACACACACACAAACACAAAACAGTCACTTTTTTTAATTTTAATGTATGTTACTGTAAAATACAAATGTAAATGCAAGATTATAAAACAAGGGAGATTTTCATTACCTGGAAGAAGTTTTTATGTAAGAGAACATTTTATAACATGTAACATATGTAGAGTATTTTTCTTATTCTTGTACTTTTAAATTGTATATGAGAGGATACAGGAGGTGATGTGAACAGTATGTGTGGTAGGTTGTTGCTGTATGTATCAACATGCGCACAATGTGCTGTTTGTGTTGAGCAGATGTGATTAGAACCACCGCGTAATTAAATATAAAGGATGTTGTTTTCAGAGATAGGTATTTCCAAGTCGAAATTATTTTGTAATAAATGCATGCCAAAATGTTTCATGTTAATAATGAAAATCCTGGAATATTCCCCAAAAGAAGAGTACCATTGGTATGTACGTCTGCACAGTCATTCCAAGGTTCACATGTCAGGTGCTTACCGTGGCTTATAAATTTATTCAACATTGTATGGATCATTTGTCTTTGCTGTTGTATGATTGATATTTTTTGTCCCTACCAACAAGCACAGTGTTTGAAATCTTCGAGACAAGCACTGGTGGTTTTTTAAGGCAAATATTGGGCAACCTTAACAAAATTCAAGTGTACAGAATGCATGAGTGGATTACCAACTAGGCAAAGTGGACCAGACCACAAGCAGCCCCAAAGGCCCCAGCTTCACTGTGTGGCAATGTTGGCAACTGATTAATTATAAATTTGTTTGGTAATGCGCACCACTAATGTACAATATAAACTGAAGTGACCAAGGGGCAAGGGCCATCTTTGTCTGTACTATATCAGTATATATTATGCTTACATGGGATATATTCTTTATTAAAACTTTGTGTATTAAAATGTTCTATGATGAGCTAATAGGGAGGGAGGTGGTGGTTGGCTTAATATGGAGCCACATCTAATTTTTTTCCCCTGAGGCCCTAACAGGCTAATCCAGCTATGAGTATTATGTGTACACCAGCATTAAAGAGACAGTTGACAGTATTGTTACCCAGAGTCAGGAAAAAAGCTTGAAGTATCAGATCCAGGATCCAGGAAGAATAGAGGTAGGGGACCCACTCCTACTTAGTTCCATTTCAAAAGGGCCATATTTATACATACTCAGTGTGGTGAATAAAAATCGGATTGTAAAAACAAGAAATGATTTGTTCAGGAACTATTAGGAGCTATTTCTTAACCAATCACAGTAATGAGTTGTCAGGTGCCCAATAATTATTTAAGCATATTTGTACTAGATATATGATACAGTAATTATGGCATACAGTAGTTTCAGCTTGATTTCCATAATAGTCAAATGTGATGGTTCTGATTTGAAAGAAGCATAATTATAAATTGCAAGTTATTCATATCAACAATGTATTGTGGAAACCTGACCCTGGATTTGCCATGAATGATCCAATCACAATTCATCACCTGTTATGAAGTTTCTGTGACTGTATTTCAAAACTTTTGTTTGCTTAAAGTGCCAAATTGTTGTGTTAAGTTTGATTTATGGTACAGACACATTATACATGTAACCTATTTGCCACATGGCTGTATGCAAAATGTGATTTGGACTGTGGCCTCTGACACAGATGCAATTCAAAAATATGATTTAAGTAAAATGGAACAGTAATAAAGACATGTCAGTGTTTTGGATAAGGCAGGGTCATCACTGTGACTTGAGGGTAAAAGCTCTCCCTGAGCCATTTAGTGCTGCCTGGTGTAGCCAGTACCTTTTTCCTGATCCCAGCAGGGTGAAAAGGCAGTAATCTGGGTGGTGGGGATATGTAATAATTCTCCTGGCCTTATATTTGCAGCGTCTGGTATAAACATCTTTTGTGCAGGATAGAGCAGCCCTGTAGTGTGTTCAGCTGAACAAACCATCATTTTTGGAGTGCCCTGCAGTCTGGACTTAAGTGTTCAGTTACTACTGAGCCCCAGAAATGTGCGTTGTCTGGTTTAAACACTCCAAAAATGTATGGTTTGGTCAGAACTTGTGAAATGCTATGCTAAATGCTAGCCTCCTACTACTTACGTCATGTAGACCCTAAATCAGACAGCTATATAGTTTTTGGTAGTTGTATTTATTTCCATTTGTAACAGAGCTAGGCTAGCAGTTTCCCCATGCGTGTATTAAGCTAGGCTAAACATAGGATAGACCTATGTCTGTACTGGACAAGACTCATCTGACTCCGGACAACACAAGCAAACTCAAAATATCAGACTGTTCCTTTAATTAAAGATCATAAAATACCCTGCACTTAACTGTGAGGATCGGTGTGTTACTAGCTTATGTTATGAAGTACATGTACCGAAACAGCCTTTCTTGGGATGCAAAATGGCACGTGTGGAAGAAGGATTCAAGTATGGAGCTCAAGTATATATGACATCCCCTCTCTAAACTACACTGCTGATGTCTGACTCAACAGAAAACAGCTAGTCTGTCGTTGTGGTGATCATGTTGCCAAACCCATCAATGTCATACCACTGTTAAAGGTAGGGTCTGGATGATTTTCCAGTTGCTGTTTGTAAACACACATTCAAATTCGGCCCCTCCTATCAGGCTCAAGTCTCCCGGGTGTACGGCGCCCGGAGGTACGGAAGAAGGCTTCACAGAAGAGGTTCAGGCAAGGCTCGCGCTGGTGCACGTTTGGACACGCTCGGGCATGGCCAGTGGCGTCCCTAGGCTAAAACATTCGGGGCTAAAGCCCCGGATGTTTTTTAATTAGCCCCGTATATTAATTTTCCAAAAAAAAAAAAAAAGTATTTTTTTTTTTTTTTGTTTTAACATCACATCTTCAAACTACGGTTGTCTTATGTTGATGCTTCGATAAAACAGTGTTTTTGGACAGGTTTGAGTAACAATAAATTATTATTTTTTAAAAAAAAGCCACTAACCCGCACCCGCCCCGCCCGTCAATAAAGGGACCCGTTACCTGACCCGCTACCCGTGATTGTATCTAAATCTAATCCAGACCCACCCCACCCGTCAATAAAGATACCTGTTACCCGACCCGTTACCCGTCATTACATAAACAGCACAGACACACTTAACTCAGTTTTAACTGCTTTATTTTTTACCTTTATGATACAGGCTACAACACTCTACAGGAGCAGTGCATCAGGTTATCTGGTAGAAACAATCACAACTGTCTGTGTTCTGATTGCTGACATATTGTTAATGCTGTTAACACTGTTTGAGGAAAACAATAAACCGGTGTAACGAGATGATTACCAACAGACTGATTCATAACTGCAAGAAAATATCAATGCAGCGGCATTGCCTATAAACATCTTCCGTTTTGAATCTTCAAAATAAAATCATGCACCAGTCCGTACAAGTGCGTTGTGCATAAAGGAAAAAAGAAAATCATATGACAGCCAGACAGGTTTAGCTATGAGGCCACTACATTAAACAAAAACAGTTTAAAGTTGGCAGGAAAATATATATATTGTCCACTCCACACAAACAATGTTGAACATGAAGTTGAAATCATATGAACTAACACAAATAAACAGCAGGTAGCAAGTCACTACTCACAGTATGCTTTCCTGTCAGCTGCTGATGACATTTAATTCTTGAGCCTGAGATTGCTGTGCAAGAAAAGGATATCATCCACTGTCTCTGGATTAAGCTGGGTTCTCCGTTCTTGAATGACATAAGAAAAGTCTCTTTCACTCGCTGCGCTCAATGCTGAGATGGCAAGCACATTCTGTGCAATCAGGGCAAGGTTAGGAAACGATTTGCATGCTCCTTCCACCAAGACAAAACATCAAAAGTGCCGTCCTTGTCCTTAGGTGTCTTAAATTCGATGTAGGCTGCCACCTCATCCAGAGCCTGTACACTTTCGTCACTAGAGTCCTCCACGTCTGCTAAATCATCAGCTCCTGGACGGGCATAGACGTCGGAACTAGGGGTGCGGGGGTTGCGGCCGCACCCCCTCCCATCCGCAACCCCGCACCCCAGCCTCCCTACCCACTGCATTACGCTTTAAAAAAAATAAAGAATCTGAATTTAAACTCAATTTGTCTGTCTTACATTTATCTCTTTCATATCATTAATGCATAAATCTATGCTTTTGATGTGATACGCAGCCTGCCTGACTACATACAGTAGTAGTAGCCTTGGCATCCAGGATGTTGTGTCCATCCTGCAAACCTTGCAGCCCCAAACCCGCTCCATGCTGTCGGAGGTGGAGAAGCTCATTAAGCTCTGTCTGGCCCTGCCCTGCATCCAAGTGCTCTTTCTCAGCCTTGCGCAGGCTGAAAACCTGGCTGCGCAACACCATGACACAGGAGAGACTAACACATTTGGCCATTATGAACGCTCACAGTGACCTTATGGATGATAGCGATGTCTCGACCCTGCTTAAAATCTTCATCAGTAGGTCAACTGAGAGAAGGTCCACTTTTGGAAATGCATGAAAGCTCTGAGGGCCGAATTCACAAAGAATGAACTGCGGCCGCTGAAAGCACCTTGAATTGCACTTCACTTGCACCCACAGTTTGCTCCGCAGTGGCGTCCCTAGGCTAAAACATTCGGGGCTAAAGCCCAGGATGTTTTTTAATTAGCCCCGAATATTAATTTTCCAAAAAAAGAAAAAAAAAAAATTTATTTTTTTTTTATTTTTTATTTTTTTAAGATCACATCCTCAAACTACGGTTATCTTATGTTGACGCTTCGATAAAACAGTGTTTTTGGACAGGTTTGAGTAACAATTAATTATTATTTTTTTAAAAAAGCCACTACTTTGGCTTTGGCACGCAAGTGGTTAACACCTCCAGGTCGCACGTGACGTCATTCACCCAAAACAGCAGCGTCAGGCAGCAGGCGCACTTGACAACAGGCAGGCTTGACAACAGCAAGCTGTTCAGCTGTCTTTGGGATGTCACAAAAAAAGATTTCCATGTTTTTCCCCCCAAAGGTGGTCAGCAATCAAAGAGGTAATGGGAATAGAAATTATGTAAAAATGTATAATTTCGAAAAGAGTGTTGCAGCTGGAACTACTAAAGGGAAGTAGCTAACGTTAGCTAGCTAGCAGCTAGTTGATATTACATGGGAAAAAAACGATCTGTTATTATTAGCATCTGTCTGTAAATGCAATTGTAGTGTGTGAGAATTGTGTACCTAAAAATAATTAAGCTTGGGCTTCTTCTAGAGGGGAAAGTAGCTAAAGTTAATGTTAGGCTATAACGTCGAACCATCTTGTTTATTTTCAGACAGGGATCCTGCACAGCCTGCCTCTTTTACTGTAGCTGCTAATGTGTTAAATGGAAAAACAATGTGTTGTTACCTAGCTAGCTAATGTCAGTACATGGGTGCAAACTAAATTCAAAATGGGTCATTCATTTGATGATCTGTGGTTATGGGATTGCATCGTTTTCACCTTTTTCACCGGTGATATGACAGGTTTGCAGTGCACCCCTGTACTTAACCAAGCATTCGTCTCTGAATGCAAGTGTAGTGTGAATTTCGTGTTCTTAAAATAATTTAACACACTTTTTCTCAGATGATGATAATCAAGATGGCACTGCTGCTGCTGCTTCTGCTGGTACTGCTGCTGCCATCAGACAGACAAGCACAAGGGATGTTGGAAGAGGTAGTTAGCTTGTTTCTTAAAATCACTGTGTGATTATTCAAGGTGTCTCTCCACCACTAGGTGGTAGCATTAGGACAGGTTAACATGTTGTTCCCCAACGCTGGTTGGGTTTAAATGAAGCTGGACAGATGGGCAAAATAGAGGAAAAGTTGGGCGATTATGCAGGAAAATAAAATATTTCAGATATGTCTTTTTTATGCTACACTAGAGAGGCGTAACTGGTCCAGTGTTTGGGCATGTGAAAATGCCATAAGTTAGTGGCAACTTTGCCCATAATTATTTGTATTAATTGCAATGGGATACCAATATTGACTATACGTACATTCATAAATAAGCTATAAAATGTTATGTTTACATTTAATTTTCAGGTATGATAGCAGATAGGGATGTGTTCAGGGATCCTGCAGCAGACCAAAGGGAGGACAATGAAAGAGCAGGTACCTGTAGGCTATGTGGAGAATGTCTCTATACAGTATTGAACATTTAAAAAAAAAATAAAAATAATACATTTTTAGAATTTCATTCTAGAAAGTCATTTTTCAGTAGCCCAGTTAGGTTTTACATTTGTAAAAGCAATAATAGGATTATCAGAATCAGCTTTATTATAAAATTTAATTTAATATTTAATTCACAGTAGGCTATGGCTTAACATTATTTTGTACGTTTTCAGAAATGAGAACAGATTCAGCAGACAGAGGTGCTACCAGTGATGCTGCTGACCAGAGCGAGGACAATGCTTGTACCTGTAGTAGTGTAGGCTATGTAAAGATTATTCCATCAATAGCTCATTGGCTTTGGAACTAAAATGTGAGTGAGGCCATAGCTTTATTTTCTCTCTTTCCCCCCTTTTTGGCAATGCAGATGACACGAGGTCAGGGAGGACAGGGAGCCTGTTAGGCAAGAATGATTTAGGGACACGAGAAACGGGCCCAAAGCAACCCAGACTGGACCAGTACCCCTCGACCAGTTTTGGGAAGCAGCAACGGTCTTTCCAGAAGCAATGGTTTGATTCATTTGACTAGCTAGAGTATTCTCTAAGCCGAAATTCTTCGTACTGCTTCTCGTGTAGGCTCTTTAGTACACTCAACCTTAGAGCAAACAAAGATGCTCTCCTCAACACAGAGGGCTTTAAGAACTGGAAAAGGGCCTTGGATAGCTACAGAGAGCATGAGGCAAGTGCTGTCCACAAGTCATCTCTCCTAGCCTGGAAAAATTATAGAGCTACACTAACAGAAGGTGATGTTGTTGACCAAATGAATGTGGAAAATGTTGCCCAGATTAACGAAAGGAGGGAGTACATGCGGCGTATTGTGGCAGTCACTAGCTTTTTAGGCAAACAAGGGATCGCTTTCCAGGGTCACCGTGAAAATGTTGCCAGTGATAATCAGGGGAACTTTTTAGAAGTTATGAAGCTATTGGAAAGATTTGACCCCTTCCTCCAAAACTATCAGGCCCCTTCACATTCTACATACAGTACAGGCCAAAAGTTTGGACACACCTTCTCATTCAATGCGTTTTCTTTATTTTCATGACTATTTACATTGTAGATTCTCACTGAAGGCATCAAAACTATGAATGAACACATGTGGAGTTATGTACTTAACAAAAAAAGGTGAAATAACTGAAAACATGTTTTATATTCTAGTTTCTTCAAAATAGCCACCCTTTGCTCTGATTACTGCTTTGCACACTCTTGGCATTCTCTCCATGAGCTTCAAGAGGTAGTCACCTGAAATGGTTTCCACTTCACAGGTGTGCCTTATCAGGCTTAATTAGTGGAATTTCTTGCTTTATCAATGGGGTTGGGACCATCAGTTGTGTTGTGCAGAAGTCAGGTTAATACACAGCCGACAGCCCTATTGGACAACTGTTAAAATTCATATTATGGCAAGAACCAATCAGCTAACTAAAGAAAAACGAGTGGCCATCATTACTTTAAGAAATGAAGGTCAGTCAGTCCGGAAAATTGCAAAAACTTTAAATGTGTCCCCAAGTGGAGTCGCAAAAACCATCAAGCGCTACAACGAAACTGGCACACATGAGGACCGACCCAGGAAAGGAAGACCAAGAGTCACCTCTGCTTCTGAGGATAAGTTCATCCGAGTCACCAGCCTCAGAAATCGCAAGTTAACAGCAGCTCAGATCAGAGACCAGATGAATGCCACACAGAGTTCTAGCAGCAGACCCATCTCTAGAACAACTGTTAAGAGGAGACTGCGCCAATCAGGCCTTCATGGTCAAATAGCTGCTAGGAAACCACTGCTAAGGAGAGGCAACAAGCAGAAGAGATTTGTTTGGGCCAAGAAACACAAGGAATGGACATTAGACCAGTGGAAATCTGTGCTTTGGTCTGATGAGTCCAAATTTGAGATCTTTGGTTCCAACCGCCGTGTCTTTGTGAGACGCAGAAAAGGTGAACGGATGGATTCCACATGCCTGGTTCCCACTGTGAAGCATGGAGGAGGAGGTGTGATGGTGTGGGGGTGTTTTGCTGGTGACACTGTTGGGGATTTATTCAAAATTGAAGGCACACTGAACCAGCATGGCTACCACAGCATCCTGCAGCGACATGCCATCCCATCCGGTTTGCGTTTAGTTGGACGATCATTTCTTTTTCAACAGGACAATGACCCCAAACACACCTCCAGGCTGTGTAAGGGCTATTTGACCAAGAAGGAGAGTGATGGAGCGCTGCGGCAGATGACCTGGCCTCCACAGTTACCGGACCTGAACCCAATTGAGATGGTTTGGGGTGAGCTGGACCGCAGAGTGAAGGCAAAGGGGCCAACAAGTGCTAAACACCTCTGGGAACTCCTTCAAGACTGTTGGAAAACCATTTTAGGTGACTACCTCTTGAAGCTCATGGAGAGAATGCCAAGAGTGTGCAAAGCAGTAATCAGAGCAAAGGGTGGCTATTTTGAAGAAACTAGAATATAAAACATGTTTTCAGTTATTTCACCTTTTTTTGTTAAGTACATAACTCCACATGTGTTCATTCATAGTTTTGATGCCTTCAGTGAGAATCTACAATGTAAATAGTCATGAAAATAAAGAAAACGCATTGAATGAGAAGGTGTGTCCAAACTTTTGGCCTGTACTGTACCTTTCTCCTAACTCGCAAAATTGCATGATAAAATGTTGCGCTGATGCAGTCACGGCAAGCATAGTGGAAGAGATCAAGACATCCAAAATGTATGCAGTGATGGCAGATGAGGCAAGAGATGGCAATGTAGAACAGCTTGCTGTCTGTGTTCGCTATGTCTCAGCTGATGGCACAGTTAAAGAGCGCCTGCTTGAACTTTGCAACCTTCAGGGATTCAATGCAGAGTCAATCACAAATGCGATTGAACAAGTATTGGAATCAAATGGCCTGAATGACCTCCTTTGTGTTGCCCAAGCTTACGATGGAGCGTCTGTTATGAGTGGTTCGATTAGTGGTGTTCAAACCCACTTTAAAGAGAAACATCCAGAAGCTGTGTACATTCACTGCTATGCTCACAAACTGAACCTGGTTCTCTGCCACACATGTAAGGCTGTGCAAGAAGCCAGTGAACTCTTTGAAACATTAGAGAGTGTATATAGTTACTTCAGTGTATCAATCGTAAATCATCAGAAATTCTCTGATGTCCAGAAGCTCCTGGGCTTGGGAACAAGCGAACTTGTCCAGCTGTCTAAAACCCGATGGGCATGTCAGGTTAAGTCAGTGAAAGCGATGCTTGACAATCTGCAAGCTGTCTTGAAGTGCCTGGAAGAGAGTGCAACACCTCTAGGTGTCGGACTACTGTCGAAATTGTCCAGGCTTTCCACTGTCTATCTGCTAGTCATGTTCAGGAGTATGCTGTCAACTACAGAGGGGCTGCACGTGTACCTCCAGAAGGATTCTGTGGACTTGGCCCAGGCAACAGTCTTCAAAGATGCGCTGCAAGAAACACTAAAATCCATGCGAACGGATGAAATGGCAGACAAGCTATTCAATGAAGCCAAAACCATTTGTGCTGCCAGTAATATACCTCAGAGCCTAACTGGTCGCAGACACAAGCAGAGGAGAATGGAGGACTTCACTGTAGAGTCCACCTTGGGTGCAAGGGTTCAACTGGGCACAGAAGACCAGCTGAAGCAATGACTGTTCTATCCATGCCTTGACCGTATGCTAGCCGAGCTGAACAGCCAGTTTTCTGATGTGGGAGCAGGACTTATGAAAGGCATCCAAGCTTGTAACCCAGCGTCTGATGACTTTTTCTCTGAGGATTCCCTAGACCTCATTGCGACACACTACAAAATGTCAGTGAAAAAAGAGGAGATCCTAGTAGCAAAACAGTCAGAAGAGACAGAAGAGAGAAGGTGCCGTGTCAGACATGGGCAGTATTTACAAGCTTCTTCACCCAGATATGTTCCCCACCTTGAGTCCAGTGCTCCAAGCAGCTTTGACAATACCTGTCAGTAGTTGCACTTGTGAGCGTTGATTCAGCGTATTGCACCGTCTCCACACCTGGCTAAGGAGAACAATGGGCCAGGACAGGCTACATCATTTGGCTATGTTGGCTATCGAGAAGGATGTCTTTTGTGGCTTAGATCATGGTGACATCATTGACCGGTTCGCCCAAGCCACACCAAGGAGATACGCACTTATGCATAAAGGACCAAAGAAATGAGGAAGAAACAGATAGCAACTGAGAATGAAGAAAGGCAAGTGTAGAGTGAAAGTAAAAAGTTACAAACACGAAATGAACAAAGACAGTAGGTGTAGAGTAAGAGTTAATGCAGAGACCTAATTGTACATGATGACTGAAGAAAGAAAAAGAAAAACAAGATGTAAAGTCAAGTGTAGAGTGCAAGTTAAGACAGATATACTGTACAAGACAAATGTTTGAAGTAAAACTAAAGACAAATGAACAAGGAAAAAAGATGTAAAGAGTACATTAATAAAAGTTAAGTACAAGAAACAAAGACAATAGGTAGAGTTAAGAACAGTTAAGGCAGAGACCTAACCTGAGACCTGTAAGAGATACAAATATTATGTTAAAGAGTATGTTATGTTAAAGAATGTTAAAGAATATGTAAAGAATAAATACATATGAGTATGTACAGAGCATTAAATGTACAAAGTAAAACAATGTAAATACTGTACAAGACAAGATGCATGGTTCATTAAACATCTCAATGTTTACTGTTGCTGAATGGTTGCTGTTGGTCTGTTCAACATGATGAATGGGGCATTTTTGTGCCTGGGCTACTGAAGGAAGTTTGTGAAAACTGCTAGCCTATTTGGTATTAACTGGTAACCATGAAATGCCTTAATTCAATTCAGTCCAGAAGAGCAGGTACCTGTAGGGTATGTGGAGAATGTTTCTATGTCTAAAAATTTCAGATCCTAGAGACGCCCCTGGGCATGGCACCTGCGCTCTCTCATTGGCTGGGGAAATCTCCGCCCAGAAGCAGTCCAAGCTCACAAAAACATCAAAATACAGTTAAAGGGCAGGAGCTCTGCAAACAGAGTCACCACCACATATGAGCAGAAGCCCATAGGTGATGATTAAGCAGGATTTCATTTGTATATGTCTATATTTTGTTTTGTTTGAAAATCCTCCAGATCCTACCTTTAAACTGTGTCTGGCTTGTTTACATGATGATGATGATGATGGATGGTTGTGTGGATAAGCAAAAAAATGAGCATGTCCTCCCCTGATCGTACAAGCTTTTTAGAAAACAAAGGAAGTGCCCTTCTGAGTAAGGATACTTGGGTATCATAGGATGTTCTGTGTGATGTTCAGTACATGGTTAAAGCACCTATGTGCAGAGGCTTATTGTAGAGAATGGAGGGCAGCAGGACTGTTAGAGGTTAGATGTTTGATGTGTACCCTGCACTGAACTCATAGCTGGCTTCCACAGGAGTTTGTAACTAAACTGTGAATGTCATTTGGAGATCAAATTTGATGATAGAAAAAAATAAAGTATTATTGGAAAACAGTTTGTAATATTTCACTTTCTGTTTTCATTTAACTTATGTAAAGTCCTTTTTGTGTCTTTACTTTTTTCTTTTCTTCTTTCTTTTATCAGGTCCCATGACTAGCAACATGGCGGCGACTGGCAGGTCGTGTGTAACAGGAGCTGTCCTTGTGCTTTTAACTTTTGGATTTATTTTAAACTTTTAGACACGGGTCCGTTCGTAAAGATTAAGGAAGCTCCCTGCAATTTTGCAGTGCACCGAGACACGATTAAGCATTTTGGATACGGTAAACACGCTCTAATGGTAGCGTTTGTTTCCGCTGCCGGCCATCACCACCGCGTGCAGTGAAGCCCCAGGCAAACGCCAAAATGATAATCTGATCATCATCACACTCTTCCTGTTGCTATCTGGAGACGTGCACCAGTGCCCCGGACCGAACACACGAAATGCCAGAAATGAAGACGCAAAATGCAACGATCCTGTCTCTCAGGTATGTGGTAATTACAGTGAAAGCACAGTGACTTAATTACTCCACCAACCTAATTTGCTGTCTCGCGTCTGCTGTCCGAGTGGAGTGGAGGGGCTACTGGAGGCGCATCAACCGGGAGATGGCTCAGTCTGTGTGGGAGAGTGGAGGCCCGGGGCTCCGAGGGCTGTGGATACGGGCGAGGGATACGTCGTGGATCGGGGCCGACCAGCTGTGGGCGTGCGGAGCGACGGGGAGACTACAGTACCTCTGAGGGCTGTGGATGCGGGCGATGGATGCGCCGTAGACCGGGGCCAACCAGCTGTGGCCGTGCGCAGCGACGGGGAGACTACGGTAGCCATCGAGAAACAGTACTTTTCCCCGCAGTGTGTTTACACCGCCGCGTACTGTCCAGGTAACACGGAAGTTGGATGTTGCGTTCAAAATCGTAGGAAAAGTCTGTTCAGGAAAACCCACCGTGATAAAATTAACAGTACCATTCCGGTTTTCAAAAAACATCGCAAGTTAAACTTCTCCAGAACTGTCAATCACTCTTTAATGATTTGGGATCCACTACACAAACCCAAAGGTGTCTTTGGAGGACATATTAACATTCGTAGCCTCACCCCTAAGGCTGACCAAGTTCATCATCTCCTTCACAACTCCAATTTAGATTTTCTTTGCCTGATGGAATCATGGTTGCATAGTAACTTTCCATCTGCAGTGTTCAATATCCCTGGCTACAAAATCTTTAGACAGGACAGATCTATTGGCAGATGGGGTGGGGTCCTGACATACATTAAAGAACACTTTAACTGTAATCAAATATGCTGTCCATTTAATATTGATATAGAAGGTCTTGGACTGAACATAATACTCTCTCCTGAAATGTCTTTTAAACTAATTGTTGTATATCGTCCACCATCCTCCAGCAATGACTTCTACGCCACACTTAAAAAACTGCTTAAAGTATTTGACCCCAAAACAGAGGTTATACAACCCCTGGCAAAAATTATGGAATCACCAGTCTTGGAGGATGTTCATTCAGTTGTTTAATTTTGTAGAAAAAAAGCAGATCACAGACATGACACAAAACTAAAGTCATTTCAAATGGCAACTTTCTGGCTTTAAGAAACACTAAAAGAAATCAAGAAAAAAAATTGTGGTAGTCAGTAACAGTTACTTTCTTAGACCAAGCAGAGGGAAAAAATTATGGAATCATTCAATTCTGAGGAAAAAATTATGGAATCACCTTGTAAATTTTCTTTCCCAAAACTAACACCTGCATCAGATTAGATCTGCTCGTTAGTCTGCAGTTAAAAAGGAGTGATCACCCCTTTGGAGAGCTGTTGCACCAAGTGGATTGACATGAATCATGGCTCCAATACGAGAGATGTCAATTGAATCAAAGGAGAGGATTATCAAACTCCTTAAAGAGGGTAAATCATCACGCAGTGTTGCAAAAGATGTTGGTTGTTCACAGTCAGCTGTGTCTAAAATCTGGACCAAGTACAAACAACATGGGAAGGTTGTTAAAGGCAAGCATACTGGTAGACCAAGGAAGACATGAAAGCGTCAAGACAGAAAACTTAAAGCAATATGTCTTGAAAACAGAAAATGCACAGCAAAACAAATGAGGAACAAATGGGAGGAAACTGGAGTCAACGTCTGTGACCGAACTATAAGAAATCGCCTAAAGGAAATGGGATTTACATACAGGAAAGCTAAACGAAAGCCATCATTAACACCTAAACAGAAAAAAACAAGGTTACAATGGGCTAAGGAAAAGCAATCGTGGACTGCGGATGACTGGATGAAAGTCATATTCAGTGATGAATCGCGAATCTGCATTGGGCAAGGTGATGATGCAGGAACTTTTGTTTGGTGCCGTTCCAATGAGATTTATGAAGACGACTGCCTGAAGAAAACATGCAAATTTCCACAGTCATTGATGATATGGGGCTGCATGTCAGGTAAAGGCACTGGGGAGATGGCTGTCATTACATCTTCAATAAATGCACAAGTTTACGTTGACATTTTGGACACTTTTCTTATCCCATCAGTTGAAAGGATGTTTGGGGATGATGAAATCATTTTTCAAGATGATAATGCATCTTGCCATAGAGCAAAAACTGTGAAAACATTCCTTGAAGAAAGACACATAAGGTCAATGTCATGGCCTGCAAATAGTCCGCATCTCAATCCAATTGAAAATCTGTGGTGGAAGTTGAAGAAAATGGTCCATGACAAGGCTCCAACCTGCAAAGCTGATCTGGCAACAGCAATCAGAGAAAGTTGGAGCCAGATTGATGAAGAGTACTGTTTGTCACTCATTAAGTCCATGCCTCAGAGACTGCAAGCTGTTATAAAAGCCAGAGGTGGTGCAACAAAGTACTAGTGGTGTGTTGAAGTGTTCTTTTGTTTGTTTGTTTTTCATGATTCCATAATTTTTTCCTCAGAATTGAGTGATTCCATAATTTTTTCCCTCTGCTTGGTCTAAAAAAGTAACTGTTACTGACTACCACAATTTTTTTTCTTGATTTCTTTTAGTGTTTCTTAAAGCCAGAAAGTTGCCATTTGAAATGACTTTAGTTTTGTGTCATGTCTGTGATCTGCTTTTTTTCTACAGAATTAAACAACTGAATGAACATCCTCCAAGACTGGTGATTCCATAATTTTTGCCAGGGGTTGTATTACTTGGTGACCTGAATTGTAACTGGCTGGACAAGACAAACAGGAGAGCTCTCAAACAGATAGTTTGGATTTTGCACAACTGACTGTAGGACCGACTAGAATAACTACCTCCTCCAAAACGCAAATTGATTTAATATTTAGTAACAAGCCTGAGAGAGTCATTAAAACATATAATCTACTTACGGGACTATCTGACCATAATTTAATATTAATGTCCAGAAAACTCATAAAAAAGCGCTTTAATGGCCCTAACAAATCCAAAGAACTCATGAAAAAAATTCCGAAAAATGAACTAGTAAATTTTGAAAGAGCAGTGCAACAGACTGATTGGGAAAATATGCTAACTGGGAGTAACGTGGAAGCAGACTGCAAACTGTTTTCAATGGAACTACAAAATCTGGTTGAGGAGTTCAGTAGAAAAGTGAAGAGCAGAGAAAGACAAAAACAATACACTTCCCTGGTTCAATGACGACATATTCAATTTAATGAAGAAAAGAGATGGTGCACTAAAAAGAGCTTTGAAGACTAATTCAATTAGTGATTAGAGGTACTGTTTCACCTTATTGCGTAACAAAGTTACAAAAACGATCAGAAAAGCCAAAGCTAACTTCTTCATAACAATTATTGATAAGACAAAAGGCAACACTAAACTGATTTGGGAACAAATTAAAAACTTAATGGGAATCAGTCACAGGCCTAAAAAAGAGTTGGTGCTGGAACAGAATGGCCAGCTGGTGCAAGACCCAGTGCAAGTTGCAACAGCATTTAACAAATACTTCATTAGTTCTGTGGATGCGATTGCACAAAGCTTTCCTCTACCTACAGTCAATATTGCTGAAGTTGATGAAAGTAAAACATCTTTAAGCATTCTACCCATCTCTGAATCGAAAACCTCTGCTATTATTGACTCCCTTAAATCCTCAACAGCGAAGGATGTTTACAGTATGGATTCCACAATGCTCAAGTCTCTGAAAGATTCCCTGGTACGTCCAATCACACAAATTGTTAACTTATCAGTGCTACAGGGACATTTCCCAAATGCCTGGAAAACTGCAATTGTGTCTCCCATCTTCAAGTCAGATGATCCTCAGAACATTAGTAACTACCGCCCCATCAGTATCTTACCTGTGGCATCTAAGGTTGCCGAGAAATGGGTATTAGAGCAGCAAAAAAAGACAAAAAGACAATGTAACATTATGCCAGAAGTTAAAATCTCAGGCCAAAACATCACCATTGTGCCAGAAGTCAAATACCTGGAATCATTTTTGATTCCAATTTGACTTTTAAAGCACATATTAAAATATTAAAAAAGTGCCCAAAAGAGTGAAGTTTAGCTTAGCTAATTTCAGATACATACGGAGCACAATGACTCTACATGCTGCCATGCTATATGTGAATGCTATGATCATGCCATATTTAACATATTGTCTTACAAGCTGGGGACAAACAAACAGTTCGACATTGAAACCACTGGCCACTCTTTATAAGCAAACTGTTAAAGTACTGGATAAGAGACCGAACAGCTCCCATCATTGTCCGATTCTGAAAAAACATAAACTTCCGAGTTGGAAAGATGTAATAAAATACAGGAACATCTGCCTTGTCCACAAAATTTTGCACAATACAGCTCCTCCCCCTCTTAACTCACTCATAACTCAATGTAACAGTAACAGTCAAACTACCAGAAGCATTACACGTGCCAACCTGTTAGTCCCTTTCAGGAAAAGTACATTTGGTCAACTATCCTTCTCAGTTAGAGCCACTCAGAATTGGAACTCTCTACCCACCCAAATCAAAGACATACATACATACTCCACCTTCCCTGCACACTTAAAAACCTGGTTCGCTGACAACTACACCTGCACACACTAGACTGGATTGGATATGACGTGTTGCGTGTAACATGATCATAGTGATAGATGTTGCCCGTCTGTTTTTGTGATTATATGTGCTGCTTCTGTGTTGTGAACATGTGATGTGCTGCATGTGATTATATGTGCTGCTTCTGAGTTGTGAACATTGTGATGTGCTGCATGTGATTATATGTGCTGCTTCTGTATTGTGAACATCGTGATGTGCTGCATGTGATTATATGTGCTGCTTCTGTGTTGTGAACGTGTGATGTTCCTTCCATCTGTCACTTCTCACTTCTGTTTCCTGCATCAGTCCTTCTGATTATTTATAAACTTCACTTTAATTCTATTGTTTTTTTTTTCCTCTTTCCATTTGACGAGTTCCATTTCTTTCCTGCAATTATTCTATTTTTTCCCTTTTCTCTTATTCCTGTCTTTATTTTTCCTTTAATTTCTCACTTCTTTTTTCCCCTCCCTCCATGGATAATTCCCCTTTTTCCTTTTCTTCATCCCCCCTCTGTCTATTATTTCTTTTATTTCATTCCTTTAGACCAGACTCATTTCTTTACCGCCATCCTGATTGCTGATCATGAATGCTGATTAAGCATTCACACTATTGTGATACAAATCTTTGTTCTACTAATTTCAACATTCTTCCGTACAATTTTTAATAATTGCATACTTTAACCTTCAGAAACCATTCAATTATTAAAATGTTCAGCTCTTTGAAGACATCTGCTCTGTGTTCTCTTGTTTCTACCATTTATACTTTTTTGAAATATTGAGGGGTTTTTTTCAACCTTTTTTATGTAATGTCAAACAATGGAGAGTAGTCAAATCTTCCTAAACCTCCTCCACTTAGAAATGCTACTGCTTCCACACACTTTCAGTGAGAGACTTTATTTAAACTTTAAATGGGTCACAAGACTTTGAACTAGTGCTGTCTATGGAGCTACATTTGTTTCTTTATTATTCAGTCAAACAGAGAAGGTTTTGCAATCAAAAAAAAAAGATTTGAGAGCAAAAGTATTAATATTGCAATCAAAAAATGTTTTATTGCAAGTAAAAAGTGATTGATTAAAAAATGTAAATCCAAAAGTTTCATTTGCAAATCCTAAAGTTTTGTTTGCAAGTCATTTTTTTTCGTTTGCAAGTCAAAAAGTTTTGTGATTAAAAAGTTGAACCTGGTGGGCAGGGCCTAAACTGAAAGCTGTAAGACACATCTCCATTGGCCAGTCTCAATCGGAATGACAGCTTGCAAAGCATTTTTTTTTTCTTCTTCTCTCTTTTGGCGGATTGCAAACAATTTAAAGGTGCATACCGCCACCTGCTGTACAAGAGTGTGCAACATCATCAAATCAAATCAAATCAAATAAACTGTATTGTCCTTTACAGGAAATTCGTCTTGGGCTCAGAGTGCGTGAAAACTGCGTTTACAATGACACACAACGCACAGTACACAAACGACAACAATATGGTTTTTCCAAAGACTTACAAGTACACATGGTGTACAGTAGAACAAATACCGGCCACCATGCAGGTGTCGGTCACTGCTAAGCCCGGCAGTGTAAAGCTATAGCATACTAATATTAGCAACATACACATGATTGCAAAGCCACAATTGTGAGCCTTTGGCCCCTGTTAACAGAAAGCTAAACTATTAGCAACATTTTCTCTCAATCTCAGTACACAAACGACAACAATAGGGTTTTTCCAAAGACTTACAAGTACACATGGTGTACAATAAAACAAATACCGGCCACCACGCAGGCATCAGCCACTACTAAGCCCGGCAGTGTAAAGTGCGTGGAGAGGTTAAAAGAAAGTTAAGGAAGAGTTGGACAGTCAGAATAATTTAACTGACAATTGTTAAATAAAATTATAAAAAGTTAAAAACTAAATTTAAGAGGAGACTGAAGCTATACCTCACTACGGAGGGAACAGGGCTGGTTTTTTGTTCAGGAGTGCTATGGATGTGGGTATAAAAGAGAATTTGTATCTGTTGCCTTTATACCTGCTAGCCCTGTAGCGTCTGCCTGAAGGCAGGAGCTTGTATTCGGGCAGTAAAATGTTTGTTGGGTCCTTAAGAATCCTGTGCGTCTGTCTGACCACCACTGTTTCAAAAGTGTTCTGAAGGGAAGGATAAACGGTTTTGCCTATCACCTTCATGGCAGTTTTGATCATGTTCGTTATTCTGTTTCTTAGCTGGACAGTGGCGGTGCCGTACCAAGCTGCCAAACCATATGTAATGATGCTGTCCAGCACAGCATTGTAGAATGTTAGCATGGTGTCAGGGTTAACTCCAAACAGTCTTAGTCTCCTATGAAAGTGAATTCTTTGGGCCAGCTTGGAACACAGAAAATCAACATGGTTACTCCATTTCATGTTAAAATCAAAAATGACACCCAAATATTTATACGACTCCACCTGCTCAATTTCACAGTTCCCAATGGTAACAGGGTCATGGTCTCTCACCTCTCTTGGGTCAAAAATGATCTCCTTTGTTTTATTGGTGTTGAGAATGAGGTGATGACTGTCACACCAGACTTTAAAATTTGTCACCTCATCGTAGTATACTGAGGGCGAGTCCCCATCCCGCAGCAGGCTTAAAATCAATGTGTCGTCGGAGAATTTGATTACATAGTTGTTGGGCTGTGAGCTCCTACACTCATTTGTGTACAGTGTGAACAAAATTGGTGAGCTCACGCACCCTTGAGGAGCACCTATGCTACAGAATTTAGTCTCCGAGAGGGTGCCATTAACCTTTACCTGCTGGGATCTGTTAGTCAAGAAGGAGTAAAACCATTTGATGATGAAAGGGTTCACATGCATATTGTTTAACTTTTTGACAAGCAGGTGGGGCTGGAGTGTATTAAAAGCTGAACTAAAATCTGCAAATAAAGCACGAGCATAGGCTTTAGAGTCTTCAAGGTGCTTGCTTATTAAATGTGTCACACTTATGATAGCATCCTCTGTGCTCTGCCCCTGTCTATATGCAAATTGTAAGGGGTCCATATGAGGAGCCACTTCAAGTTTAAGCATATGTACAATGACCTTTTCAAAACATTTCATAACGACAGATGTTAAAGCAATAGGTAGGAAGTCATTGTTTTCAGATGGGCATGATGTTTTAGGTAGCGGAATGATTATGGATTTTTTCCACAGAGCAGGCCCAGTATGACAGTCTAAGGACATCTGAAAGATGGGGCACCAGGCAGCAGTTAGTTCAGATGCACATCTCTTCAAAACGGAGGCAGACAAGCCATCCGGCCCCGTTGATTTGTTTTTGCAAATGTTTTTAAAAGTCATCAATACTTGGTAGGGTTTTAGTTCAGGTCTATGTGTCCTCTCTAAGTGTCCAAGGTCCTCCAGGGCCTTAAGCCCATCCTGTGAAAAGTCCTGTGTGTCAAATCTCAGGAAAAAGTCGTTCAAGTCATTTGCCTTCTCCTGCTCGTCCAGGGTGTTGAGTTGTCTGAGGATTTAAGTTTGTAATAATTTTCATATGATCCCAGAGTCGTTTGTTGTTCATTGAGCTGAAGCTCTGTTCAATGGAGGATCTGTGTTTCTCCCTTGTTGTCCTCAGGAGCTGATTGAGTTCTTTTTGTGCCGTTCTTTTTATGCCACACCCATACGGTCCTTATTCCTGAAAGCCAGTTTCTTTTTGTTAATGCAGGCTTTCACTTCCTTAGTAATGTAAGGCTTGTTGTTAGGGAAATGTAGGACGTTCTTTTTGGGGACCACGATTTCAACACAAAAGTTTATGTAGTCAGTAGTTGAGTGTGTCGCCTCATCAAGGTCCAGATTTTGAAAGATGCTCCAGTCTGTGCTGAGGAAGCAGCCTCTGAGTGTTTCCTCACAGTCCTCAGACCACTGCAGAACAGTTTTGTACTGGGGCTTGCTGGATTTAAGTGCAGTTCTGTATTTAGACATGAGATGGACAGTGGAGTGATCTGAGTTGGAGAGAGGGGGGAGTGCATTAGATCTATAAGCACCTTTAATGTTGACAAAACATTTATCTAAAATTCTGTCATTTCTAGTGCCACATTTAACATACTGGAAAAAAACAGGTAGAGCTAGTTCTAGTTTGCACTGATTTATATCACGTAGAACAAAAGCAGGAGCCCTTGGAGTGCGCTGGAGTTGAGAGTGAACACATTCTGCTACACGTTTTGCAGCTATAGCTGCATTTCCGCTGGGGGGGATATATGTAGCACAAAGAATGATGTTACCAAACTCTCTTGGAAGATAAAAAGGTCTCATGGAAATGCAGAGCAGTTCTAGGTCAGGGGTGCATATTGTTTCTCTGATTGGCCTCTCCGCTGGAGCCTTAGACGAACACCGCCTCGCTTCTCCCTCTTACGCCGGTGACCACGAAGTCGTCCTGCTGGTTCTCTCCTTATTTCATCCAGTAGGCTGGTCGGCGCAGTGTCTCCTGTTGCCCGCAGAGCAAGCAGGGCCTCTCTGGAGTACACCCAGTGCACCTCTGTGTCCGTGTACGCAGTTTGTGTGGGCCAGCTCTTACAAAGCAGTTCACCAACCACCAGAAAAAAAGTCAGCATGGCCAGTAGTGCCGCCGTGGGGTTAGTCCGCACACAGGCTCCGAGAATTGGCCGACTATCGGCGTGGTAAACAGCCAGCCGTGCAAGCCGTGTCGTGTCCCCCGTCTGTTCCAACAGGCACGGAGGCTCTGTTACCCGGGTCGCCAGCTGAGCAGCGCCACCGGAACCAGAATTCTAATTCTCCTAAATCATGTCATTTAGCCTGATTCTTAAATTCTACTCATCAGCCTAGTACGCTTGCAAAGCCACATGGGAGTTCTGTAGTTCAAGGGGAATTCAGTGCGGGAGCTGTGGCGAAAATCAATTCTGAAGCCGAAGTTTTTCGGTTCGTCCGACCAGTGGACGAAAATTCGTCCACACGAGTGGTGTGATAAAAAAAAATATGATGCACATGCCAAAGCAGTAGGTGGTGATGTAACTTCTAACGGAAAGGCCATTTTAACCAATCAGAAGTCAGAGTCAATACCAGAATAGGGAAGTGCGGAAAATAAAAACAACCCGATCCACAAAAGTAGCGCTACCTAATTCAACATCAGAGGCGCCTGAACGACCAACTACACTACCACAAAAGCAGCAACGGGCCTGCCAACAGAGGTCTGACCTGGCCGGATCCAGAATCTCCATTGGCAGGCCCGTCGCTGCTTTTGTGGTAGTGTAGTTGGGGTAGTTAGCAACAGGAGCAGCCTCCTTTGTTGGTCGTTGGGTCGAGCAGCTGGATATGCCATCCAAAGAGAGCAGATAGCATGCTCACAAAGAAAGTTAGTGTGACATATAGGGTATTTATGTGCATCTGCCCACTCAATTCTGACATTATTTTATGCATATGATATCGATTTTGTATCTTTACAGACACTGATTTGAGTAAAGGCACGAGAGCAAATCTGGGTATACAAACGGTTGGTTTGCGCTGTGTTCTTCATTTGGCAGTTACACCTAGAGCAAAGCTACTGAAGACCAGCAAAATCACTGTTTGTTTTCATTTATTCTTTCAGGTGGGTAAATGTCACCTAAGCACCTTCAGATTTTATCAGTATTGTACCCTTAATAGATAATTTGATTATATAGTTTGTATTGTGCTTCATGATATTGTTTGAGGGAACTGTAACATAAGGTAACTGCATACGAGTGGATGCAACCGTCACTCATGCTAGCGTAGTTCCTCAGGGAGTTATTACTTTAATTTTGACAATCTAACCTGTGACAACACATTAGCTAAAGTTTTAAGGACTGTAACTGTTGGTAGCTGTTGTTGATTTTGTTTAAATAAGTTGAATTATAATTTTATGGGTTACTGTTTGTCGGATGATTGAGCTAAGCTAACTGACGCTAATGTCAGCCACTTGTTGTCATAGCAACAGTAAACATTCACATAGGGGCCAAGTGCAGAGTGCAGAATCAAGCTTCATTGCAAATATAGTTAAGATACATTGTATTCAACACAGGATGTGGGATTTTAGTAGTAAGTAAACTTTTAGAAAAGGGCTATTTACAATCGCTCTGACGTCAAACAGTGGAGACAGGTAATAAAATACTGCGGTTATCCTATCTATACGCAATTGCTGGCACCGGAGTCTTCCAAAAACTTCACCCTGGACTCCCGTTTCAAAGAAGCGCGTTTTTTGGGGCCCAAAAGTGCAGTTGCGTTTGACCTAACAGCCAAATTGCATAGAATAATCCACGGTTTCAGAAGTACACGGGTCCGAGTGGACTAGGCCTAATAATAGCAAGAATGTTTTATTTGAACTGGTTCATGTGGATTGCTTTTGTTTAGCCAGGGCAAAACTATCCGACGGCGTAACAGTCAGTACCGTCGATGCCCCGGGGTGTAGTAGAAGGGTTGCCACCATAGATTTGTGAAAAAAAGGGACACTCGACCAAATGTTTGAGGTGGAGGCCTCGGCCATTATTACTAGTTCAGACTGACCAATGAACATGAAATTCGGACATAGGAGACCAGATTTGCCATCATTCCATGTCCTACTATGTGCCTGTATTTTTACATGTATCTCACCATAGCAAGTTGGAAAATGACATATTCTGCCATATCTGAAGAGGGGAGATGCTCTGGAATCTGGCAATATAAGAACCATGATGGTGGGACATTCTGTCACTTCACAGTTCTCCAAAACGTGGTTTGTGCCAGGCGGACAGTATTTTTTCATTATTGCAAGAAATTCCATTGACTCATTCACAAGTCAAAAATGTGTTTTATCTGAAAGAAACATGCAATATTTACATCTAAGATCATAGAAAAATAGTCAACCAAGTGCAATGATGTCCTCCAAGATAATATTTGCCACTTTGTTTGCAGTAAAAAAAAATTGGGCATTGGGGGGGGGGCACGTGTCCCCCTCAATGTATATGGTGACTATGGCCTTGTCAGCATGCATAATTAGGCCTCAGTTGTTTGGGTGCGCAAAGGTGAAGTGCGCTGGTCTTGTCATACAAAGTTTGATGGAGTGTCAACTGGACAATATGGAGATATTTGCATCTTGAAAGCTGGACTACAAATGTGGATAGACAGGGAGAAACACACGCAAGCCTAAGACGTGGTAAGATACGATATTCCTCACTATATGAAGTGACTGATAACAAGATCTGTATAATGGGCTGTAAAGAAATTCGTCAGGTTTTTATTTTGTAGACAATTGATCTGTATTTATAGCGTGATGGGATGACAGCACAATGATGTGTGTGGTATCAGTGGAAAGCTCTGCTCCTGCGCTTTCATGTGATATGCGTGGTATTTCTGTGCGAGCCTGCATTCGCGAGTAATCCATCCAAGAGTATTGTGTGTGCAGAGCTGTATGAAAGCTCTGTTATAGATAATTTTAGTGTAACTTTATCTTTTTTTTTCGTTGTGAAAACATTCTGAAAGCTACAATTCCGCTGTTTCACGTGATATGCGTGGCTTCTCGCTGTGACACATGGTCACGGAGAAAAACCATAGAGAAGAACAGGTGTGAATTTGGACACACTATATGCGTCGTTCGGGCCTGTAGGGTTAAATATAAATGGAAAAAATACAAATTAAAACATGATTGGATGTGCAAATATACTAAGTGAACTGTTAGGACTTCCCACAGCTCCTCTTACCTCTTTGCTGTCTCTCTGACACAGATGTTCTTGAGCCTGTTGCACTGATTCTGGATGGACTCCTTGGCCTGCTACTGCATTTTCCCCAAAAACGGGACAAATTGTGTCCCGGGAGAGATTTTTTTTTTTTCCTGGGACAGCTAATGAAAAAAGAGAACAATTCTGGGAAAAACGGGACAGGTGGCAACTCTATGTAGTAGTAGCGCCGACTGTCGAGCGTTTCAAGTGGGAGAGAGGGAATCATGGGTGTAGCCCGCTCTGTATGTAGCCACGTCAAACCCACCAATAGAAACCCTTCTCTCATCCACAGTGTAGGCCCCGCCCATTAAGTGCAGTTGAACTTGCAAGCAAAACTTTAACTCGCAAGCAAAGAGGACTGATCTGCAAGCAAAAGTTTTTAACTTACAAGCAAAGAGGACTGATCTGCAAGCAAAACTTTTTCACTTGCAAGCAAAGAAGACTGATTTGCAAGCAAAACTTTTTAACTTGCAAGCAAAGAGTACTGATTTATAAGCAAAATGATCACACGTTTTTACTTACAAACTTGATTTTTGATTGCAGTTCAAGAAATATGCTCTCAAAGCAGTTTTATATGATTGCAAAAAAAAAGACAAAAAAATACCTCCATAGCTGTCAAGCAATTCATTTTTTTTTAATTGTGAGTAATTGCTGAATTTCAATTTCGCAATTCATTGCATTTTTTATTGTATGCTTAATGTAATGAGGGAGACCTCTTGCACTCACACACTCTCCCTCCCTCTTGCATTCTGCCACACCCTCTGATCAACCTATTGAGACCACGTGAGACTTGATTACCCCCTGGTCTAACCACTCATTAAAAGTAGCTGTGTGCAGCTGGCCTCAGGCTTGCCTCATCTGTCCTGGCCCCATGTTTGAGGGAGATCATGTCACAATAAGGTATGCACTTTGCCTGCCTCCTTTATATCTGTTACCTGTGTGCATGTTAAGTGTCTCTCTGGCATCTTCACAGGCATTGTTTGCAGTAGGACCTGACTGGAGGGTAGCATTCACCCCATCCCCCGACACCACATGAGTGTGGCATGTGTGTGTGCCGGAACACAATTGTTTGGTCACTGTAACCTGTTGCCCAAGGTATGCTACTGTTTATCACTGTAGTTTCATACATGAGTGTACATATCATACTTTTGACCAAATGTCATATTTTGGGTAATGTCAGTCTATTGTGGGAACAAGAAGTATGATGTTGGCTTCCCATATGCACTAGTTCTGTTGCACTTGAGCAAAGGTAACATTTTTCAACTGCCTAGTAGTGTTTTCTTACTCAAGTGAAGGCCTATGTGTTAATCTTATTTCTGTCCTTTTGCCTATTAGGCGGAGCTCTGTTGCCACTGCTGTTTTTGTCCTGTAGCTAATTTAGATTTCATACCTTTTTGGTTTCCTTGTTTTTTGCTTCCATTCATTTGTGGTAGTTGATTTGCATTATTTTCTGTCTATAAGGACGATGCAGTTAGCTCTATCCTGTCTCACTGTATCTGTATATGGGTTATGTGGAGGCCCGTAACAGGTGAAGGAGCTATTTTACTCTGTTTTTGTAAATCTTTATTTTGTAAATTGACGTGGGTGTGTAGTCGACATAACTGGGGGCTTGTGATATTGCTGGGTCTCTTCTGCCAGTTGCAGGATGTGTGTGTGTGGTGTGTGTGTCCCCCTCTGCATGAAGAGTGGGACATTCTCTATTGCATGTGTTTGCTGTGTGTATTAACTCGTGTGTCTTTTTGTCTTGCAGTGCATGTGTAAACTCCCTTCATGCTCCTGGTGGTGGTTTCCTCCCCCCTTCACTCCCATCCTCCTGTGTGTTTCCCTGGCACCCTTCCGCCTGTACTGGTAATGAGCTCAGCCTAGAAATCTTAACATTTAGAGTGTATTTTAGAGTCTTTTGTAATAAAGAACCATATTTTTACCTATAGACTCTATTTTCAGCTTCTTTCCCCAGTAAGTTAAATACTGGTGGATTTAAAAAAAAGTGCTATTTTGAAACTAGAAACTCACGTCTCTGCTCCTTTTCTTTTCAAAGAACTTGTGTATTGACTTATTCATTCTCTGGGTGAAATTCCCAGAGTGGCGTTGTCAACCTCTTGTACTCTGGGGTTATATGCCCCAGTCACATAGTTAATTTAAACAGATGATAGTATGTCGGACTGCAGGATGTTTCCACAGCTCCGCTCACAGGTGACAGTCAGTCAGTGAGACTTTTCACATTTAAATTGCGCAATTAATGGAGGTTCTTTAACTACTTCGCTCTCAAATTCTTCTTATTATTTGTACATTGCTTGAGAAGAATAGCTTTATTTTAGATATTTTTTGGGCCAGCTGTGGCCTGTCTAATAAATGTCACAAGTTCTAAACTATTGTGTTCTGGTGTTCCGCTGTATAATACTGCATTTGTCTGTCTGTTATGTTGTCCCACACAACAATGCAGTGTAGTGTACAAAACCCAAAACCAGTGAAGTTGGCACGTTGTGTAAACCGTAAATAAAAACAGAATACAATGATTTGCAAATCCTTTTCAACCTATATTCAATTGAATACACTGCAAAGACAAGTTACTTAATGTTCGAACAGGTAAACTTTGTAATTTTTTGCAAATATTAGCTCATTTGGAATTTGATGCCTGCAACATGTTTCAAAAAAGCTGGCACAAGTGGCAAAAAAGACTGAGAAAGTTGAGGAATGCTCATCAAACACTTATTTGGAACATCCCACAGGTGAACGGGCTAATTGGGAACAGGTGGGTGCCATGATTGGGTATAAAAGCAGCTTCCCTGAAATGCTCAGTCATTCACAAACAAGGATGGGGCGAGGGTCACCACTTAGTGAACAAATGCGTGAGCTGATTGTCGAACAGTTTAAGAACAACATTCCTCAACGACCTATTGCAAGAAATTTAGGGATTTCATCATCTACGGTCCGTAATATCGTCTAAAGGTTCAGAGAATCTGGAGAAATCACTGCACGTAAGCGACAAGGCCGAAAACCAACATTGAATGCCCGTGACCTTCGATCTCTCAGGCGGTACTGCATCAAAAACCGACATCAGTGTGTAAAGGACATCACCACATGGGCTCAGGAACACTTCAGAAAACCACTGTCAGTAACTACAGTTCGTCGCTACATCTGCAAGTGCAAGTTAAAACTCTACAATGCAAAGCGAAAGCCATTCATCAACAGCACCCAGAAACGCCGCCGGCTTCGCTGGGCCCAAGCTCATCTAAGATGGACTGATGCAAAGTGGAAAAGTGTTCTGTGGTCTGACGAGTCCACATTTCAAATTGTTTTTGGAAACTGTGGACGTTGTGTCCTCCGGACCAAAGAGGAAAAGAACCATCCGGACTGTTGTAGGCGCAAAGTTCAAAAGCCAGCATCTATGATGGTATGGGGGTGTATTAGTGCCAAAGGCATGGGCAACTTACACATATGTGAAGGCACCATTAATGCTGAAAGGTACATACAGGTTTTGGAGCAACATATGTTGCCATCCAAGCAACGTCTTTTTCATGGACGCCCCTGCTTATTTCAGCAAGACAATGCCAAGCCACATTCTGCACGTGTTACAACAGCATGGCTCCATAGTAAAAGAGTGCGGGTACTAGACTGGCCTGCCTGTAGTCCAGACCTGTCTCCCATTGAAAATGTGTGGCGCATTATGAAGCGTAAAATACGACAACGGAGACCCCGGACTGTTGAACAACTTAAGCTGTACATCAAGCAAGAATGGGAAAGAGTTCCACCTGAAAAGCTTCAAAAATTGGTCTCCTCAGTTCCCAAACGTTTACTGAGTGTCGTTAAAAGGAAAGGCGATGTAACACAGTGGTAAAAAGGCCCCTGTGCCAACTTTTTTGCAATGTGTTGCTGCCTTTAAATTCTAAGTTAATGATTATTTGCAAAAAAAAATAAAGTTTCTCAGTTTGAACATTAAACATCTTGTCTTTGCAGTGTATTCAATTGAATATAAGTTGAAAAGGATTTGCAAATCATTGTATTCTGTTTTTATCTACGATTTACATAACGTGCCAACTTCACTGGTTTTGGGTTTTGTAGATAAATGTACAATGTTTTATAATAATGACTTATTCTATTAAGTGTCAGTTTCATTCATTTAACATTCAATGTTGAGTTTCATTACCGAAAGTAACAAGTAACTATAACTTATTACTTTTTTAAGTAACATTCCCAACATTGTTTGTACATGAGTGTTTCAATACAACTTCAGTGCACATGGTTTACTCATTTCATGCGAGAATCAAATTACGTGAGTCACTCGGTGCATCAGCCACATCTGTGTCCCCCTCTGCCTCTGTGACCAGTCCACTCAGGAGGGATTTGCCTCCGGTGAGCTCCGGTGTCCCCTTCCCCCTGCTGGTGGTGCACACGCTCTGCTTTTGTAAGGCTATGCGCTTTTTGGCTTCCACCTTGATATTGGACCACTTCTTCCTCTTCTCTGTAAGTCAGACCTTCTGAGGCCACAGCATTTACGGCATCTGCCATCAACTGCCACTCTGCTGCCTTTTTAGCATTGGCAATGCCCATACTGAGCCCATCAAACAACATTTTCTTTTTCTTTTCAACTTCTCCAACAAGAACTTCTACTTCACACTGTAAAATTTCTTTTTTTACCTACTCTTGCAGCGTTTGCCATGATCTTCCTCATGTCGTATCCTGATGAATATTAAATCAGGGCGTTTCACTGGCCATTTATAGTCACCTATGGGTGTGGCAAGAAGCTCGTTCCCCTGTGCCAAATGTCGAATTGATTGTGATTTATAAAGGGAAACAGGCGTGGGACATGCGTGCGCACTGTTATAAATCAGGATATTTGTTTGCGTAAGCACTTTCTGTGCTTTGTTCGCACGTCACCTTTAGTCACCTTTCCTGCGCACAGTTTTATAAATGAGGCCCCTGATCATGCCGGCATGTTCATAGGGCGCTATGGGTTAATTTTAGCTTGGCTTTAGCTGGTAACTAGTTTCTAGCAGTCCGGACCACTCTGCAGAAGTAAGGATAGCAAGGCATTCGGGTGCCATTCACAAACTATGGCTTTTGTCTTCACCACAAAACAAACATGGCTTTCTCATGAGGTTTAACAGTAGCCCTGAGCTTATGTATACATCTATTGTCACTCTTTGCCACCTGCCAGACAGAGCTTAAGTAAACTAAGCATTTCTTCCTTCAGCCTTTTCCATTAATTTCAACTTCCACCTCTGACAGTATTACAATTTAGTTTCCAGCTTTTCTAACAATGTATTTCATCAATACATTAATTTACCTGTTTATTGTAGGTAATGCATTTCAGCTGTATCTCCACGTTTACTGACGTGTATGTCTTGCAGGGTGTTCAGTTAGTCTCAGACCTCTTTCAAGGTGAATGTAGGGTTAACTTCACCCCTCGTTCTCTCTCAGGAAGAAACGTCTAAGTGTCGGTGGTACTTGTTGTGGTTGGCATTGGACAGTGGTGACATGTGGCTGCAAATCAGTCATCAGGATGAGGAAATAAACTCAACAGTCTGTAAACTCTCCTGTCCTGGCCAGACTTCTGCTACTCTAGCCAGGACAAGGTTGTCATATCTAAACATCAGTAAAATCGAGGAAAGATGGAGAAGATTGACACTACTGAACTAGTATCTGCTAGCTGTAATACAGGCGTTGGATAATAAACTGGACAACCCTCATGCCCTCATCAGTTTCCAACGGATATCAGAGACTGTAATATCCTTTGAATCACTGAAACTGGACAAAAGATCTATTCAGTTAGGAGACTCTTTTCCAATGTACTGATCTGACTGAGCAGAAGACTCTGGCGAGAGATCTCTCCACTTTCAAATCCCACCTCAAAACTCATTTCTTTCAAATAGCCTATTCAGTTTGACTCCCATCCATCTAGCCACACATTTCTGCTATTTACATTGAATATTATTTACTGTAAACTTGTTTTGCTGTTTTTTTTATTTGTTGTCATATTTTTATCATTTTGATCATTTAGTTTTATGTCACTTTATTTTTTGCCTATAAGGTGACCTTGAGTGTCTTGAAGGGCATCCATAATTAAAATGTATTATTATTGTTTTGATTATTTGGGTGTGTCCTTTATGGTAACTGGTGTGACATTGGGAATGTGAAGAGCTGTTTTGTTCCTTTTCACTCTGTGCCACAAGGGGAATAAACACTCTGGATCACTGCTAAGAGGTAAACAAGAGGTAGCTGCAGAGCATCGCTGGCAATGTTGAGAAGGGGCAACCATGTTGCCTTCGTGTTGAGGTTAAAAAGTTTAAATAAACTACAACAAGGCCCCCCCAGATATGCAAGAGATGAAGTCTGCAGCACTTCCTGGGGGACCACCGTCGATATCACTGATGACATCAATGTCAATTCACTGAGTCTGTGGTGGATTTAATCTGTAAAATAACAAAAACAAATTTACCCAAAATGACACAGAAATCATTCCTCAACCAGACACCATAGATTACCAGATTACCATCCATCTTGCCATATATACACACACTGCAGCCAGTCTGGAAACATGGACAATGAGAGAGCATTAAGACAAAGTACAAAGGGGCCAAAAAGGCCTAAATTACAATGCACAAGTTTAAGGACATAGAAGGATATATTTTAACTTTGAATACACACTGTTTTTTAACATGTATATGTATACACAATATGTGATATTAATATGTACATATGTATAAATCGATGCACACTGCATACACTGTCCACTTACATCACAAAGCAAGCTTATATCTTTCTATATTTATTTCAGCACCCTTCGCATTCTGCACTTTGCACTATTGCCCTACTCTCGACATTTTTCATTTTGTTGGGGAGGGGGGTCTTCATTAAGCTTGGGTCCTCTACCTCTGCCTGGGAGTTTGAGGGCACTGCGCAGTATCTTAGCTGCTCCTAGGACTGCACTCCACAGAGACTGCACTACACAGATTTATTTATTTTATTATTTAGAGAATGCAAATTTCTCAAGCCAAGCAGTAGCCTCTTGATCTATATTGTGGAGGGATACTAGACCTCCTTTTAGTACACAGAGACCTCAGATGTTGAACCTGGAATCTGCTGGAGCCACTCTCCCAGGGGTCACTCACTCACTTACTCACTTACTCACATACATACATAAATACATACATTTAATTTAGCTGTTTCAGCTGCATCGGTCTGTAATTTATTACAATGAACACATAATCATGTCTGCTTGGATATTATATCTAATGTTTCAGTACAGGAATTAAAAATCATTTGCTCATGTAAAACTTTTGTACAGCCTTTTATCAGAGTAAAAGCCCCCCTGGAGTATAAAGTACTGCACAACCTTTACATGAAATTCAACAGTCAAGTTTTCTGCTATCCAGTGCTGACATCTGGTGGTTGAGGGAACACTGCAGCCACAAAGATCAAGACAAAATAGGACCATCTTCTATCATTTATTCAGAGCATTTTGTCTTTTTTGTTGTTTAACTTGCTGCAAGCACAAAAATGTACACACATATTATTCATGGATGAAAAATACAAACATAATTCAATGAGGAAATTGTAAAACAGTGATACATTGAAACATTCATATACGGTAACAACATATGCAGAGCTTTCATGATCTGGTTGGGTTTGGCACCAATTGGGTCTTTGCCTGTACTACTCAATATAAATTAGACTGCTGTGATATAAATGTTGTGCTGTGATATAAATGTTGTGCTTTGTAATTGTGGACATGTTCTCAGTGAACTGTTAGTTTAGTTCCAATGTCGAGACAGTCTGACCCTGTGTGTCTCATCTCTCCAGGCGGTAGTGGATAAGGACTTTGTCTGAGCTTCCGATGTGACTGGGATTACGGAAGTCCTGTGACTGCAGTCTCTGGAGGCCTGCACATTCATGCACGCACACACACAGATATACACACACAAAAAAAGGTCCATTTCAAAATTAAAGCACAAACCTGACTTCATGATGCCCATTAATATACTACATTTACACTGCTCAAAAAAATTAAGGGAACACTTAAATCACACATCAGATCTCGATGAACAACCATCATATACACAGTAGACAACCATGTAGTATAGCATGATGAAGACAAAGACAAAGAGACAAAGATTTGAAAATCTTTACTGATGTACACTGTATAGTTTTTTGAGAACAAAAAGACATAACAATGGTCACTGGAGACCAAAATCATCAATCTGATGGCTGGATTCAAACTCACACTGAAAATCAAAGCCTAAGCCCTCACACCAGGCATTACACACAAATGCACACATTCCATACAGCCCAGTGTTCACCAAAGAGTAATTAATTTATCTTATTTCATTGTAGAGGTGCATGCAGATCATTTGCTAAGCCCCTCCTTGCCTCTCTCTCTCTCTCTCTCTCTCTCTCTCTCTCCATTTCTCATACCACAGACGAGACAAGAATTGGCTAGCTAGCCACACCACAGCCCCTCTGCCTTGCTCCCTGCACCTGGAGGACAGCGGGCAGCAGCTCAACCAATGTGAACTCCCTAGCTACCACAGCGGGCTGGTGGCAAGCGGCAGTACTGAGTCTAACCTGTGTAAAGAGAGCAACAGAAAGTTTGCTGATCTGATGATGAGTCAGATCTATCTGGTCCTCAGGAGCTGGGGTTTGCGCTGGTTGGATTTTGGTTGCTTCGGCTGCTGACTGGAATTCCGTCTCTGTCTCCACATTGTCATTAATTTGGAGTTGTGTTTGCGTCCACCTGATGAATTCTCTTTTAACTCTGTTTTTGGTCTCTACCTACAGTACAGGCCAAAAGTTTGGACACACCTTCTCATTCAATGCGTTTTCTTTATTTTCATGACTATTTACATTGTAGATTCTCACTGAAGGCATCAAAACTATGAATGAACACATGTGGAGTTATGTACTTAATAAAAAAAGGTGAAATAACTGAAAACATGTTTTATATTCTAGTTTCTTCAAAATAGCCACCCTTTGCTCTGATTACTGCTTTGCACACTCTTGGCATTCTCTCCATGAGCTTCAAGAGGTAGTCACCTGAAATGGTTTCCACTTCACAGGTGTGCCTTATCAGGGTTAATTAGTGGAATTTCTTGCTTTATCAATGGGGTTGGGACCATCAGTTGTGTTGTGCAGAAGTCAGGTTAATACACAGCCGACAGCCCTATTGGACAACTGTTAAAATTCATATTATGGCAAGAACCAATCAGCTAACTAAAGAAAAATGAGTGGCCATCATTACTTTAAGAAATGAAGGTCAGTCAGTCCGGAAAATTGCAAAAACTTTAAATGTGTCCCCAAGTGGAGTCGCAAAAACCATCAAGCGCTACAACGAAACTGGCACACATGAGGACCGACCCAGGAAAGGAAGACCAAGAGTCACCTCTGCTTCTGAGGATAAGTTCATGCGAGTCACCAGCCTCAGAAATCGCAAGTTAACAGCAGCTCAGATCAGACACCAGATGAATGCCACACAGAGTTCTAGCAGCAGACCCATCTCTAGAACAACTGTTAAGAGGAGACTGCGCGAATCAGGCCTTCATGGTCAAATAGCTGCTAGGAAACCACTGCTAAGGAGAGGCAACAAGCAGAAGAGATTTGTTTGGGCCAAGAAACACAAGGAATGGACATTAGACCAGTGGAAATCTGTGCTTTGGTCTGATGAGTCCAAATTTGAGATCTCTGGTTCCAACCGCTGTGTCTTTGTGAGACGCAGAAAAGGTGAACGGATGGATTCCACATGCCTGGTTCCCACTGTGAAGCATGGAGGAGGAGGTGTGATGGTGTGGGGGTGTTTTGCTGGTGACACTGTTGGGGATTTATTCAAAATTGAAGGCACACTGAACCAGCATGGCTACCACAGCATCCTGCAGCGACATGCCATCCCATCCGGTTTGCGTTTAGTTGGACGATCATTTATTTTTCAACAGGACAATGACCCCAAACACACCTCCAGGCTGTGTAAGGGCTATTTGACCAAGAAGGAGAGTGATGGAGTGCTGCGGCAGATGACCTGGCCTCCACAGTCACCGGACCTGAACCCAATCGAGATGGTTTGGGGTGAGCTGGACCGCAGAGTGAAGGCAAAGGGGCCAACAAGTGCTAAACACCTCTGAGAACTCCTTCAAGACTGTTGGAAAACCATTTCAGGTGACTACCTCTTGAAGCTCATGGAGAGAATGCCAAGAGTGTGCAAAGCAGTAATCAGAGCAAAGGGTGGCTATTTTGAAGAAACTAGAATATAAAACATGTTTTCAGTTATTTCACCTTTTTTTGTTAAGTACATAACTCCACACGTGTTCATTCATAGTTTTGATGCCTTCAGTGAGAATCTACAATGTAAATAGTCATGAAAATAAAGAAAACGCATTGAATGAGAAGGTGTGTCCAAACTTTTGGCCTGTACTGTACTTCAGTTAAATATCTGTGTCTTTGGCTGCTAAATGCTCCAGAAGAAGAAGATATATTTTATTAATCCTCGAGAGGAAATGTAAATTTTTTTTGTCACTCTGTTGTCGTCTCACACATGCACAAAACATGACCTATACATGCATTAAATGAAGAGATGTCAGAATAAGGGGGCTGCCTTGGGCAGGCACCCCGAGCAGTTGGGGGTTCAGTGCCTTGCTCAAGGGCACCTCAACAGTGTCCAGGAGGCAAACTGGCATGCCTCCAGCTACTCCACACTCAGTACTTGGTCCTTACAGGGACTTGAGCCGCCAACCCTCCGGTTCTCAAGCCAAGTCCCTATGGACTGAGTGACTGCCGCCCCAAAGGTAGTGCACATTGTGTTTAGCAGAGCTTTCTCACTCAAAACAGCTGTGTGCTGCTGCTGGTGAGACTGACCCAGAGACTAAATGTGCTGTAAATCAGACAATGAGCTAAAAGAGGCTAAAAGGCCCAGTAGTATTTGATACTAACTCTACTGATTTGACACCATCAGTATCAGTAGTAATTTGGTAAGTTGGCAATATAAAAAAGCAGCTTTGAAGAAACAATTCTAGTAAGTGTGAAATGACAGGCTGAAATGAGGTATAGTTGTACTGTACCTTTGAGCACTGTGTACCAGCCCTGCAGACTCTGCTTCCAAATACTGTCATCCTCTGACACAAACCTCCTGCCATCTGGAGTCAGCAACAGCAGAACACAGGGTTAAACTGATATGTTGTTGACCATATTGTGTACTGATAATAATATTGTACGTTTTTTCTGTAGGATAATTCTGTTAGTGTTGTCCATTCTAATGTTAAAAATTTGTTTCCATCCCACTGATGATTTATTACTGATTTGTGGGACAACTGAACAATTATCTGGTTTCTGTGACACATTACAATGGGATTTCACACATGTTGCACATTTATTGAGGGTTTAAGGGTTCCACAGAGGACAAGTCCATATTGCAATGTGATGGTTGCACAATTACAAATCAGAAAGAAATACAGCTTCAACTGGCAAGATGGGAGTGCTGTAATTACTGTCCATATTGACATGTGTGTGTGATTGTCACAAAATATGGTACAAAAACTGCATGTATCTCTTCCATATCTTAACATCTGCTTTGTGGGCAGCCAGAGTGTCTCTGGATTTCAACAAAACTGGAGACATTTCCAACAGCTGCTACAACAGAATAAAGGGCAAAACGAATAACTGTGTAAATTAGCTCTTCATATGAAGCAGATGAGCCCATGTGTTGGAAACACATGAACATCATAATGTACACTGACAAAATGAAAACTGCATTACTGAAGAAACTCATGCAGGACAAAACTCTTGTACACTATGGGTACATGAAGTACTCAGGCTGCTGCTAAATACAAAAACGGATTTAACCCCTTCGGCCCTTGTTTAACTGTGTTCAAGTTCACAGAAGTTCTTGGGGAGTTTCCAGAGTTTACAAATGTACAAAAGATGTCAGGATAAATGTTGGAAAATGTGTAGAAAATAATTCCAAGATGAGCTACAGCAATAGAAAACACAGTGGACATATATTTTACTCAGTTTAGGCATCAACAAGCTTGCACAAATCTTTAATGAAGCAAACACATTCCAAATATACTGTATATGTGACGTTAACTTACAGTACATTCAGCGTGGAGAACAAATCAGACTAATGGAGTTATGTCCCCTGATGACAACTGAGTTTATTAAAAACTTCTGTTTTTAATAAAGGGTGGGAGCAGATAGTCTATTTTGCACTTAAACTCACGTTTGCCCTTCAAGTACATCATGGACTGAGGACCCCAGTGGATGTTCAGCTGACAGGAAGAGATGAGAGCAGTTTGCTTTCGTAAGAGGGTGTGATATAGGAAATCAGTGGGAAATGTGAGTAGCTAGTGAGTTTTACCTTCTGTGCATGACAGGACTCTACGAAAAGGGAGATGACTAAAGTACATGTCCAGACAACTGTGGCTTTTATCTTCTGGAACAAGAACATACAAACAACACAAATCATCTAGGTCAGACTCTGTGTTCTGGCTCCACAGTGCTGGGTTGACCTGATGGCCAGCAGAGTCACTATACATACCCCACTGTAGGCTGCCCACCTTTTCAGACTACATTTCAACACCCCTTACTAACAGGTGCTTTATATAACTCTAAAGATATGTGACCATTGTGTCCCATTATCAGGTCATCAAATAGGGATGCTGTCGTGAGTCGTGACCCAAAAACCCAAGGCGTCGGTATTTTACAACCTGAGAATGAGACTTAACAATTAACTATCTCTCTCCAGAGTTACAGACAGCAGTTCTGAAACTAATTTCTTTAAAAAAGCAGAATCTTTATGCACTTGTACTCAGGGTTCAAACTTAACTTTTTGGCTTACTAGCCAAGTGGCTAGTAAGCTTTAAAAATCTACTGGCCAAAAAAATTTTTTCACTAGCCAAAAATATAAATAGCATTTTGGTATATTTTCAATGTGTTATTACTATAATAAACTCGAGCAATTCTCAAAATACAATATTAGCATAATTTTGTGTGTAATTAAGGAATGAGTCAAATTTGATTGTTTAAAATACTTTATTAAAACATACTTTGCTTAATAAGCTTCACATTAAATGTATCAACTCATTGTTATATACTGGCGCATCTCAATAAATCACAATATTGTGAAAAACTTCAATATTTTTGGTCAGTTATTTCTAGGGCTGTACCCAAATATTCGGATATTCGAATATTTGTTTTTTTATTTACTTTTTTTATTTTTTTTTATTTTTTTTTTTTTACATATTTTTCTGGTTCTAAATGTAGTTTTTTGTTGTTGGTAAATGTAGGTTATCAATAAAAATCAAAACTTTTAAATTGCATTGTTAAAAATGTGAAAATATAGTAGGCCTATGCTTGCAACTGAGCTTGTGCGCATAGCAGGCTTGAGCGCATCCGTCTGAGGCTGTGGATCAATGCCAAGTTTTACCACTTTATCACTATTCCCTCTAACTTGTAGCTGTTTTTTCGTTATCTTTTGAATTTAATATGAATTATGGAACCGTTTTTGTCAACGTTTGTTTCCCCTGTTTTGTACAATAAATTGTTTAAAGTTTCAACAAGTTTCTTTTGGAGTACGTGACACAAGTGTGTTTTGAAAACGGCCGCAGACTGTCACCTGCTCAATGCATCAGTACCTTCGGATGCCATGACGGTAATAGCCAATAATGTCATATATCATTTACTGACCGATTTAACAGACGATCACTGCTGAATGACCCACAGGTCCATTTGCGGGTCCCGCGGGTCCCGCGGGTTACGGGTTGACCCGCGCATCACTACTCAGCTCAGTCTATAAACGCTGTCAGAGTGTCTGCCAGCAACCAATTACTTGCAGAGGCTTAGTACAACTTGTTTCAACGGTTCCGATTTAATCAGAAGACAAATTAAACAGGATGACTAGCCAATGTGAAAATCAAAAGAAAGCATAGAATAATGTACTGAAGGAGACTGTTGTGCCATCACATCTTTTTTTGTGGTTTGAGAGCAAAGATCTGGTCGCTGGAGTGCTTCGCAAGAAGTCTTTGAAACGAGCCGAGCCTGGCGTAAAACCGGAGAGAGCAGGCAGCACGGTCGCAGCACGGCCACAGCACCCCCTTATCAGCCTTTCTAGGGCGTGGAAATGGCGGACTGCGGATCTCCAACTGCACGCTCACGTTCTAGCTCCCACTTTGTGGCATGTTGTGGGCTTGAAGATCTGTTGTACGACACCGGCGTGCAACCAATGACATCACATAGCCTACACACAGCCAGGGGCGGGAGAAACAACAATAACAGTAGTTTGGCCCTATTTTTTTCACTCGCAGAGTGGCTGGTTAGGTGACTTCATTTACTGGCCAAAGGGTAAAATTAGTCGCCTCTGGTGACTGGCGACTGCTAATTTTGATCCCTGCTTGTACTGTAGCAGTGAACATACTTTTAGTTATTTGTTTAAAAGCGATACACTCCTGATTTTGGATATGGAGCTCTTGCTCCTACATGATTTGCATACTGTAAGTTGCAAAAAAAAAGTGTCAGCCAAATGAATGTAAAGTAATCATTTATGCAATAGCTGCATTTAATAGAGTCAGACATCCAGTGAGGTCATTTCTATTATATGCAGTTAATGATGAATCAATAATTTTGATGGATTACTCACTAAATAAATGAAGTAATTGCGTAGTAGCAAAGAAAAAGAGGTCACATTAAAATAAAGTGGAGTATAACTGAAGTATTAGCATCAGTATGACTGTTCAGTATTATACAAGTAAACTAAATCAGTTTTACTGTACTTGTTGCATCATGAGTAATTAAAATATGGATGATTAAACAAAGATTTGATCATTTTTATAGCAAAGCAGTTGATTTTACATAAATTTAACAAACTCAACCAAATACATTTCAAATGTATATTGTTATATTTCCATAAATACAACTTTTACAAAACTAACATAAAAGGAAGACAACATGCAGTATAGTCTTTGAAAAAAACCACACACATTAGACTGAATGTAAAAAAGCTGAAAACATGCACTTGTTTCCACTTACCATATCTGCTTCAGTGTGAGCAGCCGGTACAGTCGTAGCATGTGTGTGTGGTTCAGACCAGTGTTCCAGGCTACTTATATCCCCCATCAGCAGCAGTAACAGGTTCGATCCTGCTCCCTGAGAGGCCTGGCAGGACTCCTGTTTACTACAGTTTAAAAAACAGCACAAAAACACAGGCTGACGTCACAACCGTGATCTGCAGTGAGGAACATCAATAGTATGGACCTGCTGTGTTGTGTTTGTGTGAGCTGTTGTCCCAGTGAGGAACAGAGGTATTTCATGTTGCTGCTGTTTCTATTTCCATTTAAGTCTTCCAAGTATCAGGAATGACCTTATTCCTAAATGCCCTACAGCCAGGCATCACTGATTATCTTCACAACAGTCTGAATTCACAGCCTTTATCATCCTCGCCATAGATTTTAAAAAGCTGGACTTAGTACATGCGTGGACTATATATAGATATGAAGCAGAACAAACATATTTGAACTAACTTACATGGCTAGATTGGGCCCTGGGGCAAACATTTGCTGCTAGAACCATATTAACCATCTCAGGAGTAGGCCTAATAACCATGTGAGCATAATAAACTAAAAATTATAAAAAGGTCCACCTACCAGACAGAGAACTCCAGCAAAACTTATAAAGTCACAACTTTATTTCAAGACTAACTTCTTTCTGCATATGGCCTTCAGCAGACTCATCATGAAACATAATATTGTCTAAGAACATTTCAAGCAGTCCATGAAAGACCTTTTTAAATAAAGGAGTATATCAGCAAAAGATTTTAGTAGCCAATAAAGGTGTGATAATAAAAAATGTCCTTAAATGTCTCTTAAAACAGAGACTCTTAAAACAGAGTCATAGTGTTCGTCAAGGACAATAGGAACAACACATGCCCCTTAACACTGCCCCCCTCTACAGATGATTTTGGTTTGTGGTGTGTGTTGCTATTTCTACTCAGTGTAAGCATCTAAAAACTTAAACGTTTAGGTAGATAAGATAAAATTCTGAGAAAAGTTAAAGTGATATTATATTATTTCCACTCATCACTTTTATTTTTCAGGTTGTAGTCTTTAAGTTGTTGTGAAAATTGTAATTATTCTCAATAAGCAACATGTAAATTGCGTGAAAGTTCAGGTTAATGACTTTTCACAGGAATTTGTGTGCAGCACAGAAAACTGCCGGGAGCTGCTGGGAATTGACGTGGAGTTTCAGTTTCTGGCAGTTTTCCAAGCCTTAGAATGTTGGCACTTGACAACCCCACCCTCCCCCAGCCCCAGCTTTCACATGTGAGCTATACAAATGCATATTAGGACATAATCGGGATTTTGACTCACTAGTGAGTTACACCTTTTTCTAAAAGAGTAATAACTGCAAAAAAAACCCCTCATATAAATAAATAAGGCTAAGTATAATGAAAGATTAAAATTGCAGTAGCAATTGGGTTGGGAACCGGAGGATCACCCCTTCAAGTAGGGACTGGTAGCTGGAGAGGTGCCAGTTTGTCTCCTGGGCACTGTAGAGGTGAGTCAGAGTGGCAGCAAGCCTGAGTAGCTCCTGTTTTTTAATCCTGTTTGAGTGTGTTTATTTTTTCTTTTCTAATTATTGTTAATCTTTTCAATGTGATCAATAAAGTTGTGTTCAGGAGGGACGATCTTCTGGCTCTGAGAAGAACCTCTTACAAAGTAAGACACCACATACCAGCTGAGCTGAGGAAGCCGTTCAGAGGCTGCAGAGCAGGAGCTTAAGTTAAAGGCTAGGAGGTGGAGATACAAACCTTTCCTGCCGTGGGTCCTTATGGGGAATGTCAACTCGCTCTTTAACATGTGTGACAAACTACTGCCAACAGTTCAATATCCCGACAGCAGATCTTGTCCTTCACCTTAACACCATGATGACACCATTTATTGTGTCGAGTCATCGGCTGTGGTGCCGATGACTCAAAAGGGAGTGTAGTCTCATGTGCTTAATGGAGACGTGGATGAATGACAACGTGCCTGACTCCTGTGTGAACCTACCTGGATTGTCTACTGTATGAGCAGACAGGGACATGAAGGCGAGCGGCAAAAACAGAGGTGCGGGATTGATCCTGCTTGTGAACAATAAATGGTGTCATCATGGTGTTAAGGTGAATGACAAGATCTGCTGTCAGGATATTGAACTGTTGGCAGTCAGTCAGACTGTATGGTGTACCATGGGAGTTTTCACACATTGTTGCTATTATTGCTAACATTCCACTGTGGGCAGTTACAGCAGTGGCGTGTAAAGTCATCCATAAAACTGGTGCTAGAAATTAGACCCAGCACCCTTGTGCATTCATTGCAATAATGGGGGATTTTAACACCACTACTCTCTCTTCCCATCTGACTAGGTTTGATCAGTATGTGAACTGTCTCAAAAGGGAGAATATGACACTGGATTTGTTTTATGGTAATGCCAAGGATGCCTACAGTGCCTCTGCCCCAGAGTCCTGCAACGGGTTGGGTACCTGCGGGTACCCGACGGGTTACCTGCAAAAACAGTGTCTGATGGGTAAAAAATATACCTGTATAAATTAACGGGTACGGGCATGGGCAGAACTGAACTAACACGGGCGGGGCAGCGGGTAACTATTTTCATCATTTTATTGTGAAAAGCAGTGACTTGACACTTGAATGACACTTGACTAGTTCCGCCTAAATAAACAACATCACTGCCACTGTCACTCTAACTGAGCCGCCTGAGCCGGTTAGCTGCTGAGCGAAATGGACGACATAAAATCAAAGTTAGTGAGTGGTGAATATGAAATTGTGGACAATAAATTGTCGAGGGCCAAGTCGGACATCTGGGAGAAGTTTGGTAACATTGTTAGTGGCTACGCCGTCTGCAAAACATGCAAAAATGTTTTAGCCTTCGAGCCCCACAGGCTAGGTACTTCCTCGCTGAGAAAACACGCAGAGACCTGCTGTGGGAAAGCCGCTGCTGAGTCAATTGAGAGATTAATTTCCAAAAGCAAAAATGAGCTCTCAACACCAGACCAGGCGGCCAAGGGCGCCATAATCAAGTTGGCGGTGAAATTTGTGTCTCGGGATGTCAGGTCATTTGAAACTGTGTGTGGGGAAGGGTTCAAGGAGCTGGCACAGGGCTTGGTTGACGTCGGGGCACGGTCTGGCAGAGTCGATGCTGTGAAACTTCTGCCGGATCCAACAACTGTGTCATGCAGACTCACAAAATGTGAAAGAAAGAAAGAAATTCGAGAGAAACTCATCCCAGAGCTGAGGAAGCAGCTGACTGAAAGCAACGCTGCAGTTACGTTGGATCTTTGGACAGATGACTACCGGAAAGTTGGTTATCTTTGTGTCACGTAGAAGCGAAAATCGGTGCCTGGAATTGGGCCAGATGGCTCCCGACCTCGTCTTCACCTTCTCTTCAAGATCGTCCTCTGAGTTAACTTTAGTAGTTTAGGTTCAGTTGGCTACACTTAGAGAAACACTGGTGTCAAATAGAATCTGGTGCAATCGAGTTTAATGTGTCCACAAGCTTCAACACATACAACTCATGAGTCAGGCTCTGGAGCAAGACTGAAGTTTCGCTTTCTGAGCTCTCCCTTTTATGCTGGTGAAGATTCGAGAGAATCTCCACCCTTTTTCCTTTAGCCCTTCCTTCCTGAGCCCAAACCTATTGGTGGCAGGCCTTTATGCTTTTGTCCAAATCATGCCTGGGCATGTTTTAATGGTGTAATCCTTTTACCTCATCCTGGAAATTCCCAAACTCTCCCACCATTAGGTTTGAACTCTGTTTCACCTTATTTTTTAAAAACATATGGAACTTGGGGACTATTACTATGAGGTCCCCTGTGCCTTCATGCAATATAACTTCAGTGTGTGTGTGTGTGCATTATTACACTTTCACGCAGTACATAGTATGGTGTGTGTGTGTTCTCAATATCTGAATACATAAACTTGTGTAAAAGTGTTCTGACACACATGGATACATAAAAACATTATATGAACTTTAACCTTAATCAACCTATGTAATATGAGCATTAACCTGATCAATAATTAAATCTTACACTACAGTCACCATGCATTACATCGACAAGAAGTGGGAGTTGATTGAGCGCGTGCTTTGCACAGCTGAATGGGACAGTTTGTTACGCAAAACTGCAGAAAAATTGAGACCAGCAATCATGCTAGCACTACGCAAATGCGACCTGGATGAGTTCTTCCCTAAACTGGTCTACGAGACTGACAGAGGCGCAAATATAGTTGCAACACTGAGCAGTGTTACCAGGCTTACAGTTGCAATCAAAATTATTCAACCCCCATTGCATATTAGGCTTATTGGCAAAATGTACAATTTTTCAGCTGTTTGCAATAAACAAAGTAGACAAGAACAGTTGAAATAGTTTAATAAAACTAATATTACCATGGTTTTTATCCAAATTTTATCCAAAAAATGCTACTTTTAATCACTACTGCAGTCTCAAAATTATTCAACCCCCTGTCTCAAGCACACCTGATGCAATTAATCACAATTATTCAACCCCCTGTTTCAAGCACACCTGGTGCAACTAATCAAGGGCTTCATTAGTTCAGGTGTGCTTGAGACAGAACACATAAATACCTGGACTGGCTAGGGGTTTGTTGAGAGTGACGTTTGATTGCATGTTAGAAATATGGCTAAGTCAAAAGAATTGTCCAAAAAGTTCAGAGAAGAAATCATTGCCTTGCACAAACAAGGAAAAGGATACAAAACGATAGCAAAAGCTCTGAATGTTCCTAGAGATACAGTTGGAAGCATAGTTCGCAAGTTCAAAGTTAAAGGAACAGTGGCTACACTACCTGGACATGGCAGAAAGAGGAAACTATCAGCGGCTGCCACCAGATTCCTGAGGAGGAAAAAAAAAACCCTCGAGTGACTGCAAAAAACCCTCGAGTGACTGCAAAACACCTGCAGCAAGACTTGGTGGCAGCAGGCACTGAGGTTTCAGTTTGTACAATAAGGCGCATACTAAACACCGAAGGGCTCCATGCCCGGACTCCAAGACGTACACCACTATTGACCCAAAAGCATAAGAAAAGTCGGCTCCATTATGTTCAAAACCATATAAATAAGCCACAGAAGTTTTGGAATTCTGTTCTGTGGAGTGATGAAACAAAACTGGAACTTTTCGGGCCTATGGAACAGCGGTATGTCTGGAGGAAGAAGAATGAAGCATATGCTGAAAAAAACACCCTGCCTACAGTGAAGCATGGCGGTGGCTCAGTGATGCTCTGGGGCTGCTTTGCTGCCTCTGGCACTGGAAACCTGCAGCGTGTGGAGGGCACGATGGATTCAGTCAAGTATCAGGAAATCTTAGGTAAAAACGTTGTGCCGTCTGTGAGGAAGCTGAAGCTTGGGCGTCATTGGACCTTCCAACAGGATAATGATCCCAAGCTTACCTCAAAGTCCACCAAGGCTTGGTTTCAGAAGAAGAAATGGAAGATTCTAGAGTGGCCGTCACAGTCGCCTGACTTGAACCCCATAGAAAATCTCTGGTGGAATTTGAAGAAGGCGGTTGCAAAACGCACACCCAAGAATATTACTGAACTGGAGGCCATTACCCATGAGGAATGGGCTAAGACTGGCTATGCATCACGTTTGCATCAGGTCATAACAGCAAAAGGGTGCTCTACTAAGTACTGAAGATGCTTGTCATGAAGGGGTTGAATAATTCTGAGACTACAGTAGTCATTAAAAGTAGCATTTTGTGTTGAATTTGGATCAAAACCCTTGTAATATTAGTTTCATTGAACTACTTAAACAGTTCTTGTGTAATTTGTTTATTGCAAACAGCTGAGAAATTGTATATTTTGCCAATAAGCCTAATATGCAATGGGGGTTGAATAAATTTGATTGCAACTGTAATTGCGGTGCTCACATCTTGAACACAGTGCTACACACCACACTTGGTGGTACCCCAGCAGCTGAAGATGACTTCTTTGATGAAGTGTCTGCTCTCATCAAGTCTGCGAAGTCCCTTGTAACTTACTTTAAGCAGACAAATCTCCAGAGTCGTCTGAAGATAACGCTGAAAGCGGCCATGGAGACACGCTGGAATTCGCTACACACAATGCTGGACTCCATCTACAACCAGTATGAACAAGTCTGTGCTCTTCTGAAGGAATGAGGAGAAGAACATCGCCTCATCAACTTGAGCACAGAGACTCTGGGTGACATGGTTGCCTTTCTGGCACGATTCAAAGAAGCCACCAAGGCCTTGGAGGCCTCCAAAACCCCAACTCTTCACCTGACCGTTGTGTGGTTGGGGCGCCTGAGAAATCACCTGCAGCCATCTACTACTGACAGCATGACACTGTCCTCGCTTAAGAAAAAAAGCCTCAGGATACTGAACGAAAAATGCATCTCCTGCATAAGATGGCAGTGTTCTTGGATCCCAAACTTAAAAGCCTTAAGCTGCTTGCAGATAAGGCCCAGGGTGACGTGATAAGTGTTCATGATGAAGCACAACGTCTTCTTGGTAAGAATAATTGTAATACAATACGACTTTAATAAGCTACAGTAATAACTTGGCTCACTAAATGTGTGTTTTGGCGTTCAACATGACGCTTCAACTGTTTGAATCTATTTTGTTTGCCTCTTAAAATAGCACTGATCTTATTATTTATTTTTATTCATTTTTGTTTTTTATTATTTTGAAGAACACAACCATGGAAGCCCCTCGGGCCCGTGGACTCAGGCCGCGGCTGCCGCTGCACCACCAGCGAAGAGACCCCGTCCACATGGACGTCGGAACTATTTTCTGAGAGGGGGGGCGGGATTTTTGTTGGGAGGGGCGGGGGAAGCACGCACACTTATCAATGATTAAGGATTTGATTTGAAGTTATTTTATAATAACATGCACATAAGAGAACTAGAATGGATGAACACTGCATCTTTATTGTTTAGAAAATGAAAGTTTGATAACTAAATCTAGCCATTTGAGGAACATAACATTATTTGTAACCTTGAATGCAAAAAGAAAAGTCTGCGCTCCTGACTGAGGGCCGAATTCACAAAAGGATTGCGTGGCTTTTGCGGCCGCTAAACCTGTAAAAATGGAGCAAACAGATCCCATCACATTCACAAAGCACGCGCAGAGGGTGAGATGCTCCACTAACTGCACTGCCAAGCAGATTGTGTCTCGGTGCTCCAGTGTTATTTGCACGTATTTAAATGAGGTAATATGCATATATTTGGCACAAAAATATAATATATATTTATGCAAATGAGCCTCATTGATAAACAACGTCTAATTCACTAACACCAGTGCTAATAGCCACACGCTGTTTGAGTTAAGTAAATAACGTCTTTAGAAAGCTGGTGCAAACTGGGCGCTCCTCTGTGGAAGCCTCTTGCCCAGACTTTCCAGTGATCGTGGCAGCAGTGATCGTCTGTTAAATCAGTCTGTAAATAATATTTTGACATTATTATTATAATCATTATTACTTTAATGGCATCCGAAGATATTGATGTGTTGAACAGGTGACAGTCTGCGGTCGTTCTCAAAACGCACTTGTCACGCACTTCAAAAGCAACTTTCAATAATTTATTTTACGAAACGGGGAAAACAAACGTGAACAAAAACGGTTCCATAATAATAATAAAAATAATTCATATTAAATTCAAAAGATAACGAAAAAACAGCTACAAGTGAGAGGGAATAGTGATAAAGTGGCCTCAACCCATCCGACACTGTTAGACTGACTCACCATGAGACATCACTACATGAGGGCATACAGTATTCAGTACTTTGCCAAACAAAGTCTAATTAATACCAGCGCTAATAGCGACAAGCAGTTAAGTGAAAAAAATAACTTTGCCATGTGTGGCTTATTGCAATCAGGGGCAAATCAGCGGCAAACTGCACTCAGCTGCCAAACTTTGTGGGCGTGTTTGCGCTGGTATATCATTAGCGCAATATCCTTTGTGAATAGGACGTTAAGACGGAGCAACAGGGGCGTCTCTAGGATTTTGACACATCCGGGGCTTAGCCCAGAAGAGTTAAGCAGATGCGCGCGCAGAACGTGCGCTGAAATTTTTAGACATAGAAACATTCTCCACATACCCTACAGGTACCTGCTCTTCTGGACTGAATTGAATTAAGGCATTTCATGGTTACCAGTTAATACCAAATAGGCTAGCAATTTTCACAAACTTCCCTCAATAGCCCAGGCACAAAAATGCCCCATTCATCATGTTGAACATACCAACAGCAACCATTCAGCAACAGTAAACATTGAGATGTTTAATGGACCATGCATCTTGTCATGTACACATTGTTTTACTTTGTACATTTAATGCTCTTTACATACTCATATGTATTTATTCTTAACATACTCTTTAACATAATATTTGTATCTCTTACAGGTCTCAGGTTAGGCTTCTGCCTTAACTGTTCTTAACTCTACCTATTGTCTTTGTTTCTTGTACTTAACTTTTATTAATGTACTCTTTACATCTTTTTTCCTTGCTCATTTGTCTTAAGTTTTACTTCAAACATTTGTCTTGTACAGTATATCTGTCTTAAAGGTGATAGCTACAACTTTTTCATCAAAACGAATAATTTAAAAAAAATAATACATCCACAGAACGTTTAGAGGGGTGTAGAATAAAAGTATTTTACTGAAAAAAAATATTATAATATAGAAATAATTGTTTTATAAATTTTGACGGGTCCAAAATATATAAATATTTACATCTGGTTACGTTGGCTACGTCGACATGAAATGATCCCTGAGCCAATAGCATTAGTATGTTGATGTCACGTGAGGCGGAGCTCAGGGGTCGCCAGATCGTGATAACTCTGTGGAGAAATGGCATCTTGTCGGCGTTATATGTCTCAAATTCGAGCAGACCAACAACGAAGCAGGACCAGAGTGAACATCGGTCAAGCTTTTGAGCGTTGGTGCCAGCTGAAGGAAGAAAAGGGGCTCAAAAGCCACGCAGAGGTCGCCGCTTTCCTTCTGGACAGGTAAGCTAAATGTTTGCTAATGCTAACTAACATTGCTAGCTAACCTGAAGAGCAAAACTCTTGCCAAAATGCAACCTAGGGTGTTTTTGTGAATGTACCCGAGTCAAACTTTAGTTTAAAACCATAACTACGACTGAAAAGCCATTTTTAAGATTGAGCATATTTTCGTTTTCGGGTCAAAATGCCCTTTGAATGGGTTCTGTAGCGGCACTAACGTTACTATAACTGTCAAACACATCAAGAGGGCCCTAGCTCTCGTGCCCTCCTCATTTGGCCCTGTGCCCTTGAAAAAAATATCTGCCCTAAGGCCACAGTGGCCTTGATGCCCCGCCCGCACTGCCCCCGGTGATTTTGCGGTTTTCTCTTCTGCCTCTTTCCTGTCAACACGGCTTTGACACCTGTGTCTACTGAGAAAAAAATAATGCGATTACATTTTGGAGTCTTACTGAGCAACATCAAATAAGACGGGGTTTGATTCGAGCCTGGCATGAACCGTTGGGACGGGCTGTAACGACAGTTAGACACCAATCTATCACCGGCCAACCAGGAGACTTCATCAAACGCCCAGGCAGGGTTCGGTACCGAGACTCGGTATTAAACAACCCAAGGCAAGTTTAATCAACACCGTAATAACAGCAAGCTCCGCTGTTATCGGCGTTACTTTTTAAAGTTTCAGTTTCATGTATCATCATTGTGCAGCGGTGGGGCCGCAGTGCATGAAGGGAATATAACTTCAAAATGACTCTAGTTAACAACAACTACACTTGTTACTGTGAGTAAGTGCTATAAAACCTCTGCCAGACAAGCCAATACTTTATCAATACATGTGATCAGCATGTAGAAAGCCATATTTCAGTCCGCTCTGTCCGCAGTCTCTCATTCACCGCTATTATGATTTATGATCGCAGTCGACACAAGCACATCGCGCTCGCGGTGCTAACAGAAAAGTGTTAAAGACATACTAAAATGAAAGCTGTCTGTGTGTAGGCTAACACTTTATCTGAAGATGCACCTGAGGCAGCCGACCTGCAGAAAGTGAGTGTCCCAGTAGAGGAGGGACAGGGAGCAGGATGAATGACTGATACTGATGTTTGTCTTCATGCTGAGATAACGTGACTTTCTTCACTCAGTATTGTGATGTCAGGAAGAATATTTATATTCCAGTGAGATATTATTGGGTTTTAAATAGTGAATTTGTTGTTGTAAACATGACTGTTGCTGCCATGGACTGTATAAAACTATATCCTGTGTAACTGACCTATAAGGAAAGCATCAGGAGGTGAGGCGTGTGCGTGCGTGTGTGTGTGTGTGGAGGAGAGGGGAGAGGGAGATGCTGGTAGAGAGATAGTGTGTGTTGTTAGATACTGTTAATGTCACTTATTATTATGCCCCTAAAATGATGAAATTCCAGGCCTGGCGATGGGATATTATTACTATTACTTGCTCCAGAATCCTTAGCAAAACAGTCGTTTTTGGTGTTTTATTTATTGTTAGGCTAGTAACTATCCACTCTGTACAATTTGCACCAACCACATTGTTTGAGATGGGTCTGATGCATATCCATAGCCTACTATTTTATCTTGATTCTCATAGATCCTGTCTGAACTTTTTATCTAGCTTTCCACTATAATGTTTTCTTGCTGAAATAGTAACTTCATCTCATAACCACAACCTCCTCTTCTGATTTTTTCCCCCATTTCCAACATTTTGCCACCATAGACATGATTCTGATGAACCTTTGGCATCAACGCCCTTGAAGAAACGGAAAGGCACCTTGACACCTGCACCAGCCCTGTCAAGTATCCTAGGTGCACTTTCACCAGACCGGTTAGTATAACAAAGTAAAGTCTACTTATGTAACTTATGCATTTACAATTAATACAGATTCTCATTCAAAGGTTGTATATGAATGAACATTTTCATTGCTTGAAGGGAACATTGTCAGCTAAGCAGCAGCAATGAAGAGGACAACACTCTCACAGCTACTGAAGGAACAGGTCTGGAGGAGAGGTATAATGACGTGACTTTTTTTCCACCCTCTTTGTTAGTTGCTCTAATGACATTGTCATCATATATGACTATATTGAGACAATCATAGGTGTAATTTAATAAAGAGCCACACGTCATTAGAAAGCAGAGACCAAGACAAGCCACATAAATCTAGCTAAAACACAGGTACAGGCTTTATACCTGTTTCAGGGGGTGGAGACCTCATCCCCCCAAAGTTACACCCATATAGACAATGCACAATTATATTACTACATTATTTTGAATTACTCTCTCCACCTATCTGATTTGTCACCATTCTGTTTAGCCTACAGGATATGCAAGTGGATGAGCAAGAACAGAATGTGGAGATGGACATAGAGGAAATCAATGACCTGAGGAACAGTGTGTAAGTTGCAATGACGATGAATCAAACTATCCCTTAAAGCCTAGTTGATAACTATTATATCAATTTATTTCTTGTGGTCAAAAAATAATAACAAAATATTTAATATACAGTATTGACTGGGAAGACTCAGAGGTCCAGTCAGAGGTCGACTCCACTGAAAGTGACAGCTCAGCAGATGAGGACTATGTCCCTGGTCTCTGTATACAGTATGTGAACTGTGACTGCTTACTATTACATATTTAATTGTAAATATAAATACCAACTTGCTCCTAATTTCTTGCTCCTATAGTGCCTCTTGGCTAACCTCTCTGTATGTTCTTTGCTTGTGTCATTCATCCTTCGGGTCCCATTAGTGTTTCTCTGTATGTACTTTTGTGATTCCCTTTAGTGTCATAAATGAAACATTTTCTTCATGCACTAACAGCACTGGTGGAGCACTGAAAAAGTGCCCATGCATTGAAACATTGCCATTCATCGGTGTTGATGAGACAGTTCATGATGTCCCAGACCACACCGAGCCACCACCGCTTGAGACAGACAGCATACCGCCAAACCTCCCACCACCACTCCAGGTTCAGAGTGAGGAAGATCTAATAGGGAAGCGTGCCTTCATCATGTATGAAGACAATCTGCAACAGCTGGCTTCATTCCTTGTTCTACCAGTCAGCAGATGTCCATACATATGCAAGGTATTTATTGAAAATACTATTGTGAATGTAGTTGTTGATGGGATCCTTATGTACTGTTCTTTCTATACATGTGAGTGACTGTCTGCAGCAAAACAAATGTACCATAGTAAAGAAATAGATCTTTGACCATAGGTAAGCGGGATGCAGTGTGGCAGCCATCCACTGTACAATGTCTGCATCCATGCACGGGGATCAGCAAGCATTATGGACTGGATGAGTATCCATAACAGAAATATGTTTTTAAATTGTAAATATAAATACCAAATCCGTGTAGAATTTCTTGTGATTTTGATATTAATACCGTATGCTGGTATGCTTATTTTCTGACTAACTAATATTAATTACTAATACTAAACGATAAAAACTTACCATCTAATAATTTTTTATGTTTGACTACTTTTAGACATGTGCCACTGGCCATCTAATTTGGAGGTGGAACTCCCAGTCAACCCTAAATTTTGGGATGCAAGCAGGAGATTTCCTGATGGCGTGCAACATTCTGCTGTCAGGAAACAACTACAGTAAAGTAGCCCTTTTGTTCAAGTTCATGAACATCCGGATTGTCGCACCAAGGACCTTTTACTCCATCCAAGACGTGTACTGTCTGGACAGTATCAAGGAGTGCTGGATGGAGCAAAGACAGGAGGTGATCAACCGAATCAAACACTGGGATGTGGTGCTTATCGGTGAGAAATACTTATAGTTTATTTTTAGGTCTATGTTAAAAAAAAAAAAAAAAAAAGGGTTAAATAGACTGATTCTTTTCACACTTTATCAACAGCTGATGGGAGGATGGACAGCCCTGGGCACTGCGCTCAATACTGCACGTATACGGTTATGGACAACGAATCAAAGGACATTGTATCAATCCTAACCGTTGACAAGCGTCAGACAGACCGGAATTCCGTCATCATGGAAAAGAAGGCGTTTGTGGACACCATGACCCAACTCATCACTGAGGTCAAGGTGGTTGAGATGTGCACAGATGCCCATGTGCAGATCTCTGCCCTCATGGGTAAGTGGGCTTTATAATAGCAATTATACTGTCTGTCTCTGTCACTGATGAGATGGAAAAACTGCACTGCTCTACTCTGTTTGTCAAACAGACCGCGGACTTTTTCCCGGAGTCAAACACAGCTTTGACATGTGGCATGGGTCAAAGAATCTGGCAAAAAAGATCTCTGCAGTAAGTGTTACCTGTCATGGAAAACTCCAACTGACCAAAACTTCATTTATCATACTAAAATTGTGTTACCTCTCATGGCAAACTCAAAATGACCAAAAGTGTATATATCAAACTAAAATTATTTTGTGCATCTACTTTTCAGGTAGCAAAGACCAAGGGACACTCCGAGTTGCTTGTCTGGCTGCGTGATATCGTTAACCATTTTTGGTGGGTGTGTTGCAAGGCTGAAACCTATGACCAGTTCATGGTATGTTTTTACATTTGAGAGTAACAGCACCTAAAAATTCAACCTGCAGGCTTTTTTTACAGACTTGAAAATATGTATCAGGGTTCAACGCTAAGGTTTTTTTTCACTTGCCCGGTCGGGCAAGTTGGTCACAGATCTACCTCATTCATTCAGTCATTCATCTTCTAACCTCTTCATCCTCTTGAGGGTCGCAGGGGGGCTGGAGCCTATCCCAGCTGACATCGGGCGAGAGGCAGGGTACACCCTGGACAGGTCGCCAGACTATCGCAGGGCTGACACATAGAGACAAACAACCATTCACGCTCACATTCACACCTACGGACAATTTAGAGTTATCAATTAACCTAGTCCCCAATCTGCATGTCTTTGGACTGTGGGAGGAAGCCGGAGTGCCCAGAGAGAACCCACGCTGACACGGGGAGAACATGCAAACTCCGCACAGAAGGGCTCCCACACCCGGGATCGAACCGGCAACCCTCTTGCTGTGAGGCGAGAGTGACAGATCTACTTGCCCTATAAAAATTGTTTAATTTAAGCGGCTATCAAATAACAATGACTGCAGTTATTTTTATGTTATGTAATCTTTATTCACACTGTATTTATTAATTAAAACAACATATGTCATGTATTGTAGCTTCATTCCTACACAAAAATGACAGTGTCAGGGCTTAAAGTGAAAAATGTGTCAATCATTCTCCGTCTATAATTTTGCGCCCTACTTGAGCCATGCCCACCTCTATTTATTTTTCACCCCTTTCTCCAGTTCTGCTGTATTAACACTGGGTTTAATATATTTTGCTTCCATCTCTCTGCCCTGCTCTACTCTACTTCAGCGCTACTTAGCTCTCTCTCTACTCTACCAGTAGACTACCACATCTACCTGTTGCACAAAACGCACACAGCAGTGTTTCCCCTAGGATGGAGTTGTAGCAGCGGAGGTGAAGCACACGCATGAAAAATAATTTTCACATGCGTGAAACTTTTTTGTATGCTTGCAAAGCACAGCCTGCTGGGATGTTTCTGTGTATCTACTGGCACCAGAAGGGCTCTTTAGGACTAAGTACATACAGTACATGTGTGCACAGTATGAGCAGGTGAAATGTCTGTCTAGCTTACATATGAGGTGTCTCAAGATTTAGGATCATACAATTGTATTGAATATAATAAAGTAAAGTCACTTAACATGCTGCTGTTTTGTGCTATGACCTATTTAAGTGTTGGAAGTTGTTATTTACGTGACAACGCCTGAACGCAACACAAGCTCAGCATGAGTGCCATGCTGAGCTGCTGCGTGAGTAGCATGTTTGTCTGTGCGTAACAGCAGTCTGTTGGTGGTTATTTACACACTGTCCATTTCAATAACTTTATCAGCTGACAAACTGCACCGGGCTCGGGGTCAGGTTTGGTCAGGAAAATGCGGCCCCAGCCACTCAAGCGTGCTCACCTGTGTGTGTGGCGGAACTCCGCCGTGCGCGATACAGAGAGCAGAGGAGAACTGTTAACGCGTGACCATGTAGAGACAGAAATGACACGATGGCATAACACCATAAATAGTATATTGTTATGTTATTATATGAAGCGTCCGTCGCGCAAAATAATATCAATGGGGGCTGTGGGCAGGACATTGTTACACAGCTGTGCCTGTGACTTCAGGCAGAGAGACCGCTGCATCAGAGCCGAAGGAGCACGTTTTAAAATACATTTATTTTATCAATGAGTTATTAACTCTTACTATTTTTAGCAACTTGCCCGATCGGGCGAGTGAGTTGTTAGTTTACATGCCCGACCTTGAGTTTTACTTGCCCCGGGCAATCGGGCAATCCTTATTGTTGAGCCCTGTGTATATACATAGTCAGTGTAGATGTGTCATTGTGCAGTCATATGTGAATGTCATGTTTGGAATTCTCATTCAATAAATCATAAACATTTTGCTATTTTGTCTCAGGATCTGTGGCTTAGCCTGCTCCACCATGTAGTGAACGAGCACCGCTGGGTGCTTGGACGATGCCAGCATGAGGCACTGGAGACCAGCTCCACAAAACAATGGCTGAAGAAGGGGTCGAAGGCTTTGGAAGCCCTTCAGGATATCATGATGGACAAGCGGTGGTTGAAAAGTGCAGACAAGTACCTGACCTTTAGGTGATTATGATGCAAAGTGCTGTGTGAAAACATGTTTTCAAAAGGCAAAAGAGCGCAATCATTAATATGAATGTGGTCTCACAGATCGACTGCAGACCTGGAGGCATTCCAGAATCACATTTTAATGTACGCGAGCAAAAGGTTCTCCTTCACACCACTGGTCTATGAAGCCCGGACCATTCTAGCGGCAATGGACTACAACCAACACAGGGGCCGTCCAGAGAGGAAGACAGTTGACGGCAAGCAAATGTAAGTTTTGGATTAACAAACAACTGTAAAAAAAATGTCAGTGGTGGAATATTGATAGTATTTCACTCTCAATATTGATAGTATTTCACTCTCAATTTTATAACTTAACACCAGTACAATAATCTCGACAATCATTATCCTGGCAAGTTAAACCAGACTTTTATGTATGATCTTACCAAAAGTGAATTGCGCACTCACATGGATTTTAAAAACTTTTATGCCATCAGGGTCCGGAGACTATATAAAAAGAATGCGAGGCGCTGGAGTGTCTATGCGGTCAAGGAGGTGAAAAAGTATGACCACATTCCCTCCCTCCAGGCCCGCATTCTTTCAAAGAGATTGGCAGAAGGTGGGCTTCCTCTACGAAGGCCTCTTCGTCCAGAAGACCCCAGGAGACTTGGCCTTGTACCTGCCATACCGCCACCCCCAGTGGAAGACCTTCTGCAGACGCAAGCCAAGAGGGGACTAGGTAGGTAGATAACACTAAATCGTACGCATGCACACACACCCATTGTCATCAAGGCGGTATTATTTGGCAAGTTACACAGGTCTTCTCATAAGATTGACTGACTGATTGTCTTCCTATCTTAATCAGGTCGAGCTCTGCAGCAGAAATAGGATACCAAATGACAGCAAACTGGTAAAATGGAATTCTATTTCTGTTTACATTTTACCTTATAATCATGTTGACCAAGATAGCTAATTGTAGCGCTCTTGTAGTGCTGACAATGCTGTGCTGTTTTTCAGATTTGATTTTTATGGTTTTGAAGTTAATGTGACCTTAGTAAGCAAGGTCAAGACTGACTGACTTAACAGGAGAACAGAGGCTTTGCATAGTCTCTAATCCTTCTCTCACTCCTCCCAGGAGACTACATAGATTTCACCGTGTCCACCATAGGCATGCTCACCGGGGTCAAGGCAGGCCTGCTCAACCAGCACGCAACATACATAGTTACTAAGTCTGCAGCTTATGGTCTCAGCTAGTGTGGTATATTGTAGTGTTTGATTTAATCCTCATTTATTGTCATTATAGATTGTTGATGCTGGCTGTCCTGCTGGAAAGTAATGAGCAGAACTTGAGCCCACCTTCACTTCTTTTTGAAAACCATTCATCAAAAGTATTACAATGTCCAAAGGTGACCGTCAAGATTTTTATTATGATGATGTGATATTTGTATTATTCCAATTTCTATTCAAAATAAAAATGAACTTACTTGACCTGACATTTGGCCGTTTTTCATTACATAAGAGTATTGATGTGTTTATTATTTGAAAACGTGCGCAATTCTGATATGTGTGAAGTCCTAAGGCAAAAGTCCTAAGTCCTTATGCAATGCTTAACATTTGTCAACACTGAATCATTGTTTCATCTTCAGTGAAAACAGAATGTGCACAAATGATAACACTGCCACCATTTTACAATTTTTACATATATATATATATTTTAGTGTCAAACCATAACGAACAGTCAAAAAAAATGGAACATGAAGTTGCTTGGAGGGAACTAGGGGGTTCAGTGTGAACACTGAGTGACAGTAAGACAGGCAAAGCAGTGACACAGTGACCAGGAGAGTGAGCTTAGCGGCCAGGAACAAAACCAGTGTATTGCCCATGAGGATCAGGGAAGCGGTCCCTGATCGCACACACGCAGCAACTGGGGATGACAAGCCGGTTTCTCTGGCCCAGAGCACCATGCTGCCAGAAGATAAAATGCCTGTAGGCAGCGTAACGGTACTCCCGGTTGTCATCCCCAGGCTCCCTCACAACCAGAAGGTCCTCCCTGTACCGCCGGTGAATCCTGAGGTTGTCTTCATCCAGGCAGTACAGGGAGAAGTGAGGCAGCTGGCTCACACAGTAGTTTGGTTCCTGGCCGCAGCACAGCTTCTCCAGATCAGTCGGCATGTCCCTGCACCTACCACATATGCACCATGGCACGTCTGGCATCCCAGCAGGTTGAGGAGCACCATGCTGCTGTTGGTACATCATTAATGCGTCAAACATTAAACCAGGCTCCCTGACAAAGAGTTGGCGGCCTAACTCCCTGTACTCCTCCAGGGTTAATGACTCAAGTAGCTCCTGAAAAAACATAACCATAGCACATTGAGATTCATTACAACCATAGCCCATTGATAGATTGTCCAATATAATATGATAATAAATAAAAAATATAAAGTGCTATGCAAATCAATTGTGAATATTGTTGTTCTTATATTGAACAGGAACAAGTGAATTCACAGTAGCTGCGACCAACATACATGTTCCTCCACTTTATATTACAATATATATAGGAAATTTGGCATGGAGGTTCAGTACTGTACTCAACCCTCTATGCCAAATTTCAAGAAAGGCCGCCTTACTGTGGCCACTTGAGCCTGTAGAGGTTTTGGGGACCAAACCATCAAAAAATACAAACCTCTGTCCGAACCCTTCTCTCCTCTTGCAGCGCCAAGACTCTCTCCCCATCTTCTTCTGCCTGCCTGTTTGCACCACCTCTACCCCTTCCTCTGCCTTGCCCTCTTCCTCCTCTTCTTCCACCTCCTCTGCCACCTTGACCTCTGCCTCTTCTCTGTCTCTGGAATACAAGTAGAATCTAATACAAATCCTAATATAGCTATATAAGCTATATAATAGTAGATACAAATTGCCACATGGATTTATTACACTACCAACAGAGGTGTATCTATCAGGAAACAATCAGGTGGGTGTGGTGCTGTTATAGAACCAGCCAGATTAGTATGACTGGTGTTGATGTTTATATAGTAGGAACCAGTGTCTGCCTTACTCTTCCACCGGCACCAGCCCCCTGGCCTCTCCTGCCTCTCCCTACACCTGGGCTGCCCTCACTAGAGCTGGATGGATTTCCTTCAGGCTGGACAATAAGTAGTTAGCTAACATGAGCTTTCTTAGGCTAATGTAACTAAAACGTCTGAAAATGAATAAACGATCATAATTATAGAAATAACAGGTTCAATCACGAGCATTCGCCATCATATAATGACAGTCAGCTGTTTAGTTAGTGATCTAAACATGTTTTACAAGGAGATTGTTACAGTGTGTAAAAGTGTTATAGGGCACACAAGAAAGGATTTATGATTTAATAATTAATAAACGTTACCACGAAAGACTCCTCGCTTGACATCTCTGTTGTTCTCTGTCCGGGTATTTGGCTAACCTGGCAACCAGTAGAATTCAAGGTTGGAGCGAGAGCGGGCGAGTGTGAGTGCGACACCTAGTGGCGGGGAGGAATTAAACTTGTAGCTATCACCTTTAACTTGCACTCTACACTTGACTTTACATCTTGTTTTTCTTTTTCTTTCTTCAGTCATCATGTACAATTAGGTCTCTGCATTAACTCTTACTCTACACCTACTGTCTTTGTTCATTTCTTGTTTGTAACTTTTTACTTTCACTCTACACTTGCCGTTCTTCATTCTCAGTTGCTATCTGTTTCTTCCTCATTTCTTTGGTCCTTTATGCATAAGTGCGTATCTCCTTGGTGTGGCTTGGGCGAACCGGTCAATGACGTCACCATGATCTAAGCCACAAAAGACATCCTTCTCGATAGCCAACATAGCCAAATGATGTAGCCTGTCCTGGCCCATTGTTCTCCTTAGCCAGGTGTGGAGACGGCGCAATACGCTGAATGAATGCTCACAAGTGCAACTACTGACAGGTATTGTCAAAGCTGCTTGGAGCACTGGACTCAAGGTGGGGAACATATCTGGGTGAAGAAGCTTGTAAATACTGCCCATGTCTGACACGGCACCTTCTCTCTTCTGTCTGGTAATGAACTGTTTTGCTACTAGGATCTCCTCTTTTTTCACTGACATTTTGTAGTGTGTCGCAATGAGGTCTAGGGAATCCTCAGAGAAAAAGTCATCAGATGCTGGGTTACAAGCTTGCATGCCTTTCATAAGTCCTGCTCCCACATCAGAAAGCTGGCTGTTCAGCTCGGCTAGCATACGGTCAAGGCATGAATAGAACAGGCATTGCTTCAGCTGGTCTTCTGTGCCCAGTTGAACCCTTGCACCCAAGGTGGACTCTACAGTGAAGTCCTCCATTCTCCTCTGCTTGTGTCTGCGACCAGTTAGGCTCTGAGGTACAGTACAGGCCAAAAGTTTGGACACACCTTCTCATTCAATGCGTTTTCTTTATTTTCATGACTATTTACATTGTAGATTTTCACTGAAGGCATCAAAACTATGAATGAACACATGTGGAGTTATGTACTTAACAAAAAAAGGTGAAATAACTGAAAACATGTTTTATATTCTAGTTTCTTCAAAATAGCCACCCTTTGCTCTGATTACTGCTTTGCACACTCTTGGCATTCTCTCCATGAGCTTCAAGAGGTAGTCACCTGAAATGGTTTCCACTTCACAGGTGTGCCTTATCAGGGTTAATTAGTGGAATTTCTTGCTTTATCAATGGGGTTGGGACCATCAGTTGTGTTGTGCAGAAGTCAGGTTAATACACAGCCGACAGCCCTATTGGACAACTGTTAAAATTCATATTATGGCAAGAACCAATCAGCTAACTAAAGAAAAACGAGTGGCCATCATTACTTTAAGAAATGAAGGTCAGTCAGTCTGGAAAATTGCAAAAACTTTAAATGTGTCCCCAAGTGGAGTCGCAAAAACCATCAAGCGCTACAACGAAACTGGCACACATGAGGACCGACCCAGGAAAGGAAGACCAAGAGTCACCTCTGCTTCTGAGGATAAGTTCATCCGAGTCACCAGCCTCAGAAATGGCAAGTTAACAGCAGCTCAGATCAGAGACCAGATGAATGCCACACAGAGTTCTAGCAGCAGACCCATCTCTAGAACAACTGTTAAGAGGAGACTGCGCGAATCAGGCCTTCATGGTCAAATAGCTGCTAGGAAACCACTGCTAAGGAGAGGCAACAAGCAGAAGAGATTTGTTTGGGCCAAGAAACACAAGGAATGGACATTAGACCAGTGGAAATCTGTGCTTTGGTCTGATGAGTCCAAATTTGAGATCTTTGGTTCCAACCGCCGTGTCTTTGTGAGACGCAGAAAAGGTGAACGGATGGATTCCACATGCCTGGTTCCCACTGTGAAGCATGGAGGAGGAGGTGTGATGGTGTGGGGGTGTTTTGCTGGTGACACTGTTGGGGATTTATTCAAAATTGAAGGCACACTGAACCAGCATGGCTACCACAGCATCCTGCAGCGACATGCCATCCCATCCGGTTTGCGTTTAGTTGGACGATCATTTATTTTTCAACAGGACAATGACCCCAAACACACCTCCAGGCTGTGTAAGGGCTATTTGACCAAGAAGGAGAGTGATGGAGTGCTGCGGCAGATGACCTGGTCTCCACAGTCACCGGACCTGAACCCAATCGAGATGGTTTGGGGTGAGCTGGACCGCAGAGTGAAGGCAAAGGGGCCAACAAGTGCTAAACACCTCTGAGAACTCCTTCAAGACTGTTGGAAAACCATTTCAGGTGACTACCTCTTGAAGCTCATGGAGAGAATGCCAAGAGTGTGCAAAGCAGTAATCAGAGCAAAGGGTGGCTATTTTGAAGAAACTAGAATTTAAAACATGTTTTCAGTTATTTCACCTTTTTTTGTTAAGTACATAACTCCACATGTGTTCATTCATAGTTTTGATGCCTTCAGTGAGAATCTACAATTTAAATAGTCATGAAAATAAAGAAAACGCATTGAATGAGAAGGTGTGTCCAAACTTTTGGCCTGTACTGTATATTATTGGCAGCACAAATGGTTTTGGCTTCATTGAATAGCTTGTCTGCCATTTCATCCGTTCGCATGGATTTTAGTGTTTCTTGCACCGCATCTTTGAAGACTGTTGCCTGGGCCAAGTCCACAGAATCCTTCTGGAGGTACACGTGCAGCCACTCTGTAGTTGACAGCATACTCCTGAACATGACTAGCAGATAGACAGTGGAAAGCCTGGACAATTTCGACAGCAGTCCGACACCTAGAGGTGTTGCACTCTCTTCCAGGCACTTCAAGACAGCTTGCAGATTGTCAAACATCGCTTTCACTGACTTAACCTGACATGCCCATCGGGTTTTAGACAGCTGGACAAGTTCGCTTGTTCCCAAGCCCAGGAGCTTCTGGACATCAGAGAATTTCTGATGATTTACGATTGATACACTGAAGTAACTATATACACTCTCTAATGTTTCAAAGAGTTCACTGGCTTCTTGCAAAGCCTTACATGTGTGGCAGAGAACCAGGTTCAGTTTGTGAGCATAGCAGTGAATGTACACAGCTTCTGGATGTTTCTCTTTAAAGCGGGTTTGAACACCACTAATCGAACCACTCATAACAGACGCTCCATCGTAAGCTTGGGCAACACAAAGGAGGTCATTCAGGCCATTTGATTCCAATACTTGTTCAATCGCATTTGTGATTGACTCTGCATTGAATCCCTGAAGGTTGCAAAGTTCAAGCAGGCGCTCTTTAACTGTGCCATCAGCTGAGACATAGCGGACACAGACAGCAAGCTGTTCTACATGGCCATCTCTTGCCTCATCTGCCATCACTGCATACATTTTGGATGTCTTGATCTCTTCCACTATGCTTGCCGTGACTGCATCAGCGCAACATTTTATCATGCAATTTTGTGAGTTAGGAGAAAGGTATGTAGAATGGGAAGGGGCCTGATAGTTTTGGAGGAAGGGGTCAAATCTTTCCAATAGCGAGAAGAGAGAAAATAAAGCTATGGCCTCACTCACATTTTAGTTCCAAAGCCAATGAGCTATTGATGGAATAATCTTTACATAGCCTACACTACTACAGGTACCTGCACAAGCATTGTCCTCGCTCTGGTCAGCAGTATCACTGGTAGCACCTCTGTCTGCTGAATCTGTTCTCATTTCTGAAAACGTACAAAATAATGTTAAGCCATAGCCTACTGTGAATTAAATATTAAATTAAATTTTATAATAAAGCTGATTCTGATAATCCTATTATTGCTTTTACAAATGTAAAACCTAACTGGGCTACTGAAAAATGACTTTCTAGAATGAAATTCTAAAAATGTATTATTTTTATTTTTTTTTAAACGTTCAATACTGTATAGAGACATTCTCCACATAGCCTACAGGTACCTGCTCTTTCATTGTCCTCCCTTTGGTCTGCTGCAGGATCCCTGAACACATCCCTATCTGCTATCATACCTGAAAATTAAATGTAAACATAACATTTTATAGCTTATTTATGAATGTACGTATAGTCAATATTGGTATCCCATTGCAATTAATACAAATAATTATGGGCAAAGTTGCCACTAACTTATGGCATTTTCACATGCCCAAACACTGGACCAGTTACGCCACTCTAGTGTAGCATAAAAAAGACATATCTGAAATATTTTATTTTCCTGCATAATCGCCCAACTTTTCCTCTATTTTGCCCATCTGTCCAGCTTCATTTAAACCCAACCAGCGTTGGGGAACAACATGTTAACCTGTCCTAATGCTACCACCTAGTGGTGGAGAGACACCTTGAATAATCACACAGTGATTTTAAGAAACAAGCTAACTACCTCTTCCAACATTCCTTGTGCTTGTCTGTCTGATGGCAGCAGCAGTACCAGCAGAAGCAGCAGCAGCAGTGCCATCTTGATTATCATCATCTGAGAAAAAGTGTGTTAAATTATTTTAAGAACACGAAATTCACACTACACTTGCATTCAGAGACGAATGCTTGGTTAAGTACAGGGGTGCACTGCAAACCTGTCATGTCACCGGTGAAAAAGGTGAAAACGATGCAATCCCATAACCACAGATCATCAAATGAATGACCCATTTTGAATTTAGTTTGCACCCATGTACTGACATTAGCTAGCTAGGTAACAACACATTGTTTTTCCATTTAACACATTAGCAGCTACAGTAAAAGAGGCAGGCTGTGCAGGATCCCTGTCTGAAAATAAACAAGATGGTTCGACGTTATAGCCTAACATTAACTTTAGCTACTTTCCCCTCTAGAAGAAGCCCAAGCTTAATTATTTTTAGGTACACAATTCTCACACACTACAATTGCATTTACAGACAGATGCTAATAATAACAGATCGTTTTTTTCCCATGTAATATCAACTAGCTGCTAGCTAGCTAACGTTAGCTACTTCCCTTTAGTAGTTCCAGCTGCAACACTCTTTTCGAAATTATACATTTTTACATAATTTCTATTCCCATTACCTCTTTGATTGCTGACCACCTTTGGGGGGAAAAACATGGAAATCTTTTTTTGTGACATCCCAAAAACAGCTGAACAGCTTGCTGTTGTCAAGCCTGCCTGTTGTCAAGTGCGCCTGCTGCCTGACGCTGCTGTTTTGGGTGAATGACGTCACGTGCGACCTGGAGGTGTTAACCACTTGTGTGCCAAAGCCAAAGTAGTGGCTTTTTTAAAAAAAATAATAATTAATTGTTACTCAAACCTGTCCAAAAACACTGTTTTATCGAAGCGTCAACTTAAGATAACCGTAGTTTGAGGATGTGATCTTAAAAAAAAAAAAAATAAATAAATAAATAATTTTTTTTTTTGGAAAATTAATATTCGGGGCTAATTAAAAAACATCCTGGGCTTTAGCCCCGAATGTTTTAGCCTAGGGACGCCACTGCGGAGCAAACTGTGGGTGCAAGTGAAGTGCAATTCAAGGTGCTTTCAGCGGCCGCAGTTCATTCTTTGTGAATTCGGCCCTCAGAGCTTTCATGCATTTCCAAAAGTGGACCTTCTCTCAGTTGACCTACTGATGAAGATTTTAAGCAGGGTCGAGACATCGCTATCATCCATAAGGTCACTGTGAGCGTTCATAATGGCCAAATGTGTTAGTCTCTCCTGCGTCATGGTGTTGCGCAGCCAGGTTTTCAGCCTGCGCAAGGCTGAGAAAGAGCACTCGGATGCAGGGCAGGGCCAGACAGAGCTTAATGAGCTTCTCCACCTCCGACAGCATGGAGCAGGTTTGGGGCTGCAAGGTTTGCAGGATGGACACAACATCCTGGATGCCAAGGCTACTACTACTGTATGTAGTCAGGCAGGCTGCATATCACATCAAAAGCATAGATTTATGCATTAATGATATGAAAGAGATAAATGTAAGTCAGACAAATTGAGTTTAAATTCAGATTCTTTATTTTTTTTAAAGCGTAATGCAGTGGGTAGGGAGGCTGGGGTGCGGGGTTGTGGATGGAAGGGGGTGCGGCCGCAATCCCCGCACCCCTAGTTCCGACGTCTATGCCCGTCCAGGAGCTGATGATGTAGCAGACATGGAGGACTCTAGTGACGAAAGTGTACAGGCTCTGGATGAGGTGGCAGCCTACATCGAACTCAAGACACCTAAGGACAAGGACGGCACTTTTGATGTTTTGTCTTGGTGGAAGGAGCATGCGAATCGTTTCCTAACCTTGCCCTGATTGCACAGAATGTGCTTGCCATCTCAGCATTGAGCGCAGCGAGTGAAAGAGACTTTTCTTATGTCATTCAAGAACGGAGAACCCAGCTTAATCCAGAGACAGTGGATGATATCCTTTTCTTGCACAGCAATCTCAGGCTCAAGAATTCTCAAGTCATCAGCAGCTGACAGGAAAGCATACTGTGAGTAGTGACTTGCTACCTGCTGTTTATTTGTGTTAGTTCATATGATTTCAACTTCATGTTCAACATTGTTTGTGTGGAGTGGACAATATATATATTTTCCTGCTAACTTTAAACTGTTTTTGTTTAATATAGTGGCCTCGTAGCTAAACCTGTCTGGCTGTCATATGATTTTCTTTTTTCCTTTATGCACAACGCACTTGTACGGACTGGTGCATGATTTTATTTTGAAGATTCAAAACGGAAGATGTTTATAGGCAATGCCGCTGCATTGATATTTTCTTGCAGTTATGAATCAGTCTGTTGCTAATCATCTCGTTACACCGGTTTATTGTTTTCCTTAAACAGTGTTAACAGCATTAACAATATGTCAGCAACCAGAACACAGACAGTTGTGATTGTTTCTACCAGATAACCTGATGCACTGCTCCTGCAGAGTGTTGTAGCCTGTATCATAAAGGTAAAAAATAAAGCAGTTAAAATTGAGTTAAGTGTGTCTGTGCTGTTTATGTAATGACGGGTAACGGGTCGGGTAACAGGTATCTTTATTGACGGGTGGGGTGGGTCTGGATTAGATTTAGATATAATCACGGGTAGCGGGTCAGGTAACGGGTCCCTTTATTGACGGGCGGGGCGGGTGCGGGTTTCCAAAATTGGACCCGTGCAGGACTCTGCTCTGCCCTACCACCCCTTGGCAGATCAGATCATAATCTGGTCTCTCTCCAGCTGTCATACAAACCCTGTGTATTAGAGTTGTCTGTTACCACCCGCTCAGTCAGGAAGTGGTCCCCAGAGACCAGTGAGTGTCTCAGGGACATGGACAGGAGGGTGGACATTCTGACAGAATATATGAACTTCTGTAGGGACACTGTGATGCCAGAAAAGACTGTATGCTGCTTTCCCAATAATAAACCCTGGGTTAACAATAATATCAAGCAGCTCCTCAACCAGAAAAAGCTGGCGTTCAAGAAGGGGGACAAGGAGGCTCAGGGAGGTTCAGCGTGAGCTAAAGATGAGACTAAGACAGGCAAGAATGGACTACATGAGTAAGGTGGAGCAAAGCTGCAGCAGAACAAAATCACAGGGTGTTGAAGGGAATGAGGAACATCACAGGCTGTTTAAATGCTGCTTACATGTAGCCTATGTGTAAATTGATCAATTAAAACTCAATACATATTCATGTATGATGATTACAACGCTTGAAATTGGGTCACTATGCATAATGAGTACTTCTAACTTTTCATTTTAAGTAGGCCTTTATTTTGCTGACAATACCTATATACTTTTACTTAAGTCAGACTTGGTATGCAGCACTTTTACTTGTGACTGAGTTTTTGTTCTTTGTTATGATATTACTGCTTTTTCTGGGTACTTTGTCCACAACTGGACAAACATGCCAAACAACAGAGACATGCAAGCATAGCACGTCTCATCCTCATCCTCCACCTCCACCTCATTCTCCACTGTCTTTCTCAGATCTGCCTCCTCAGCTGGACAACCTCCTCCTCAGCCTGCAGGTACAGCAATCCTGCTGCAATTACTGGACCAAGACGTCTTCTCTGATCCATGTCAATTATTGATTTTTGATTTTCAGCTCGCCAATGCTTACGATCACAATAATCACCAACTCTCCACAAACGTTTCCCCCTGCACCTGGCTTTTGATTACATATAATCAGAAGCCAGGTGGAGGAATTGGATATAGATTAAATATGATCAAAAGCCAGCTGCGGGGAAAAGGTTTTATAAGACATTTTATGAAAATATTTTGGCTATTTATATGTTTTTGTATGTCAGTTAATTTCTTACAATGACAATGAAAAGACGCAGGGCTGGGCTGTGTTTATATTGTTTTATTCTAAATGTATGTATACAGCACACTACAACAGCCAAGGTCAGCGGAGGTGGTGACATCCTCAGGTTTGCTGCTGTTCCAAGAGCAGAAATGACTGTACTCCTGTCCTCCCATCCTCCCATTCTTGGGAAGTCCGGACTCTCGCGTGAACTTGAGTATTGAGAAACACCTTGTAGCGCCACATTATGTAATAATGTGTACTAAAGCAAGCCACCAGGGGGAGATCCAAACACTTTGGCTTTAGTTTTAGTTTAGTTTAGTTTAGTTTAGTTTAGTTTATTTGTTTATTTGGATGGGACAGTGCAAGATTAATAAACACAGGGCATGAGGCAGATACAAGTACCTTGAACATGATACAGCGTAAAAATTGCCGGATTTAGCACAAGGCTAATTTCCATCCTTAGTCCTCAACACATAGAAGACAATATAAAAATAAACCTTTAACAGTCACCATAAAATTAGAAGCAAATACATTCAATAGACATAGCAGCATTCATTCATTAAAGGAGGAAGAAGAGAGAAAGAAACAAAAAACGGAAGAAATATAAAAGACACTCCATAGCAGCAGTACATTCAAAATACAATAGGTCAGTGGTTGCACGACTGGTTGGCTTTTAGCCATTTTTTTAGCGTACCTCTAAAGGTGGCAAGGATGGGAATTTCTCTTAGGTACTCCGGGAGGCAGTTCCAGGTTTGGCTACCTTTTATAGAGAGCACATTCTGGTCAAATGTGGTCAGTCTGTGTTGTACCTTGCAGTCACCTCTGGCGTCTGACCTAGTTACAAGTCCGGTCGATTGTTTTTTATGGATGAATTCCTGTACAGGAGGGGGCGCTAGGCCATTTAAACACTTAAAAACAAAACAAGCACTCTTCGGGACTTTGATGTTTTCAAAGAAGTTGTAATGATCCAAAATGTTGTAGTGATGGTATGACAATGGTTTTCTGGCAAAAATCTTTATGGCTTTGTGAAAGAGTTGTTCAATGGGTTTTAAAATTGTGGCCTTAGACAGTTTTAGTGCTGCAAAGATTTTTCTTAACTCATCCTCAGTTATTTTCTCCAGCTCAAAGAGGGGTCCGGCATCCGTCATTGGGCTGGGTGAAACCCTCGAGGGAGTGAAGAGTTTTGTTATTTCCAGCACACTGTTTAAGAAATAATTATTAACAGTATAGGCCAGCATAGCGGGATCTTTAGTTAAAATGTTGTTGACTTTTAGTTCTACAGTGTTGTTTTCATCCTTGTTCTGTTTACCTAGTAGTTTATTTAAAATTTGCCATACTTTTTACTATTTCCTTTCGCACCTTCAATTACGTTAATAAAAAAGTTTGCTTTGGTCTTTCTTAGGATTTGGCTTGCCTGGGTAAATTTATGTCTATCTGTCAGTAGGCCAGATTTTAAGCTTTGTTTGAGGAATGAGTCTCTAGACTTCAGGAGAGAAATGCAGTTTTCGTCCAGTCAGGGAAGATGAATTTTTTTCCTGGCCTTCTGGAGAACGTGGCTATCACTTTGTTTATTTTTATCTGTGAACAGATTACAGTTTTCCCCAGTATCAGTACACTTGCAGAAATAGAAGTGCTAAGTAGAACCATATAAGGTTCTTCGGCTTGTCCTCATAGGAGAACCCTTTTTTGGTGCCTGGTAGAACCTTTTGTAAAGGTTCCACCTGGAACCCTTTCGGAGGATTCCATCTAGAACTCAACATAAGGGTTATACCTAGAACCATCTGTGAAAGGTTCCACCCAGAAACCCCATGAGAGGTTCCACAAAGAACCCTTACTGGGGGTTCCATCTAGAACCTTTTCACCTTCTAAGGGTTTTGTGTGAAACCCACACAGGGGGTTTGAAGGAGAACCTTTTTATATTTCAAGGGTTTCATCTTGAACCAACACAGGGGGTTCCACTGAGAACCTTTTTATATTTCAAGGTTTCATCTAGAACCCACACAGGGGGTTCCACCGAGAACCTGTTTATATTTCAAGGGTTTCATCTAGAACCCACACAGGTGGTTCCACCAAGAACCTTTTTATATTTCAAGGGTTTCATCTCGAACCCACACAGGGGGTTCCACTGAGAACCTTTTTATTTTTCAAGGGTTTCATCTAGAACCCACCCAGGGGGCTCTAAAAACAACCTTTTTATATAACCTGCTTGTCTCTGAGGGTTGTATGAAGAACCATATTGTATTCTACAGTTTAGGCAAACCATGATTGAATCCCATATATTGTTACAATCAATGTTACAATAACCAATGTTTACAATATTGACACTGAAAAAACATTTGAACAATTTTTAATGAGAAAAAATGTATTTAAAACTCTTGGAACAATAATGAATAAGGAGGGGGGACTCTCTGAAGTAGGTGTCGGGATGGGGGGAGGGGGGGATCAGCAACATGACAGATACACAATCCAGGCACATCAGGCACTTCACCAGGTGAATTCATGGTGACATGGTAGAGGGGGAAGAGAAAAAAAGACAGTTAGTACCATCAATCAAAGGTACACTTACTACAGCTGATGAAGCAGTAAAACAAAAACAAAAAACAAAGTAATGCATGGTCCAATGAGAGCAATCAGTGTATGGACACATAATGATAATTGTGGAACAGCCTGCCAGAGAACCTCAGAGCTGCAGAGACTGTTGATGTTTTTAAAAAGAGGCTCAAGACTCATCTCTTTAATTAAATAGCTTTTTGTTTATTTGGTTCTTTTTATACCTTTTATCCTATCTTACTGTTTTAGTCCCTCAGTTTTTAGCTCCAGTGTTTCCTCATGGGGGCCTACCACACTGAGAGTTGTTCCTGGTCTCCCGATGGGGGTGCTGTCAGGAGACCGCTCTGACCTGGGTGGCTGAAGGGCACTACACCTCGGGGTGGAGCCTCATGTCTGCCCGGGTCGGGGAGGTCTCTATGGCGGCGCTCCCTGTGGCCGTGGACCGTGGGCCCTCTCAGTGTGGACGGCCCCCAGAGGTGGCTTTTTCCTTGCCTCAGGTCTCGGTGCTCAGCCATGTCTCTTTAGTGATAGCTAGTGTGTGTGTGTGTGTGTGTGTGTGTGTGTGTGTGTGTGTGCGTATGTGTATATTTATGTATCTGTATGTGGGATGGGAGGGTTGGGTTTTCTCTTTTCTTTTTGTTTTCTGTTTTGTATCTTTGTTGTTTTTAACCTCTGTGAGGCACTTTGTGTTACTGTCATACAAAAAGTGCCATATAAATAAAGTTGATTTGATTTGATTTGATTTTGAATAAGCCTGTCCTCCAACTCCAATACTAAGAGCCACCAGTGGCACATAATTAGCTTCAGCTAAAGGGTTAAAATGGAGATTCTGCCCCTGTCATGTCTGCATGTAAGATGCAGACACACACACATGCATCATGTTTCTGTGAGTTTGTGTGGAACAGCAGTTGCCATGATAATAAACTAGGTGCACCTGGCAGAAGAGCAGAGAGAGACAGACAGATCACAGAGAAGAGAGCTCTTTTAGAGGAGATTTAACTTCTCGAACAAGTTCTTCCCATACCCAAACCGTTGGTCCAATAATGAAAATAAAGTGATGATGAGAGAGATAAACTTCTCGTGAACGCAAGTGTCATGTTTTATATGTGTAGAGTCAAAAATGTGGTCACAGGAGCGAGTTTAAAATGTGTTACACCTCAGCTGTTTTCCAGAAATTTGTCCTCTCAGTTTACATGGGAGTGAATGAGAAAAAAATCGGCGCTCCCTTCGCTTTGGAGCCACTCAGCAAAAATGTGTACGTGTGAGAGATTCCATGTCAACACGTCTGTGACCAGGACAAATTTTCCTATGTTTTGTGGTATAAATTGTGTATGTACAGTGAAAATTGTGGCCGTATGAGTGAGTTGAAGAGAAAATTCAAGTATGAGTAGAGGGCTGTGTGTACGTGTCTGTGTTTGCAGCCGTTGTCATGGAGATTCCTGACTTGCCTGCACCTGAGGGGCACACAGAGAGCTCATGAGAGAGCAGATCAGCAAAGGCTGTTTATAAAAGACAATTTTACAGAGATCAGTCAAAGGAAACAGCTCAAAAGAAGTTCTTCATTCAAACCTCAAGGACTCTCAGTTTGCAAGATATGTATCCATTTAGCTTCTCTTTGCAATAACAGTTTGTCTCTATCACCACCTCTTCTAAGGGGTTAGATCATATCAATCCCCTGAAATTTAAGTGTACAGACATCATGGCCAACAGAATTAAAATGTCTGGCCACTGGGGATTTCTCATCTTTGTTTCTGATACTACATTTACATTTACATTTACTACATTGACTTAGTGTTGTGGTCAGTGAGTCAACGGATAGTTTATTTCATTGAGCTGACAGTTCCTTGGGAAGACTCAGTGGAAGAAGCCTATGAAAGAAAAAAGCTTAGATATGCAGACTTAGGAGTAGAAGCTGAGCAGCGAGGATGGAAGACTAGGATTTGTCCAGTGGAAGTGGGGTGTAGGGGATTTATAGCAAGATCAGCTGTCTCGCTCCTGGGGGAACTCGGAGTGCGGGGACAGAGTTTGAGGAAGACAGTGAGGGAAATGTCAGATGAAGCAATTTAATGTAGCCAGTTTATCTATAAGAGAAGAAGTAATGTCAGTTGGGGGCCAGCAGGGGGAACTACTAAACAGGGCACATAACTCCTTGAGATCAGGTGGAGAGATCCACTTCCTCTCAGGAGGAAATCCAGGAAGAGGAAGTATTTAAGTGTGGGAGTGGCCTATTTGAATCCATTTTGTTTGAGGCCATACGGCAAGGTGAGTGTGCTTGCTGATCCTGTAAGTTAATTTAGCTCCTTTAACTTTAGCTTATATTGTAGTTATGCTATGTAGCATAACTACAATACAATACTACAATATAGCGTGTGAAATAGAGTATGGTGAATGTGCTAGGAAAGGTAGTATCAGCCCTGTTTCTACCTGGAGCTCGCATGTACAGAGCCTGGGTTTGGTTGAAGATGGCAGTGCTGTTTGGGCTGAGAAAGCCATGTGTAAATAAGGGGGAAGTCCAGGAAGAGGAAGGTTATTTAAGTGTGGGAGTGGCCTATTTGAACCCATTTTGTTTGAGGCCATGCGGCAAGGTGAGTGTGTTTGCTGATCCTGTAAGTTTATTTAGCTCCTTTAACTTTATCTTATATAGTAGTTATGCTATGTAGCGTGTGAAATAGAGTGTGGTGAATGTGCTAGGAAAGGTAGTATCAGCCCTGCTTCTACCTAGAGCTCGCATGTACGGAGCCTGGGTTTGGTTGAAGGTGGCAGTGCTGTTTGGGCTGAGAAAGCCATGCATAAGTAAGGTAAAGGAGGTTATTGGGTTGGTGCAGGGAGGGGAGCAGTGAGACCTGGCATTAGGGGAGTGTCTCTGGGACGCTAGAGATCACTGTCTAGCCTCCTGGAGGTGTCGTGGGACCAACTAGACGAAACACTGGTGAAAGGAGGTTCCCACCTGATGACCCCAAAGACATGCTAGTTATTACTGCTCATTGGTTTGTATAGTTAAGCCTTGCCATATTAGCTTATCATAGGGCTTAGATTTTTCACTGAGTGTTGATCCCTTCTATAGAGCACAAACTTGTTGTGTTTATTTGAACTATGCTCAGAAATCCTTGTTTTCAATTCTCGCTTAGTTTTACCGACATAACCCAGTCCACATGGACATTTAAGAAGATACACTACATATTTGCTTTTGCAGGTAATTCTGTTATGCGGAACTTTTTGCCTGTATGGGGATGTAGAAAAATGTCCCCTTTAATCATGGTGCTACACTGGGCACAATTAAAACAAGGAATATTACCACCAGGAAGGTTAGAAGGAGAAAGAAAATGTTGAGGTGGAGCATAACAGTCAGATTTGACTAAAGTGTCTCTTATATTCTTGGCACATTTATGTGGCCTGGAAAGAATGTCCTATGAGAGGATCGCTAGCTAAAATGTGCCAGTGTTTCAAAACAGTCTGCTTAATATCATAAGATAATGGAGAAAAGGTGAATAGAAAACTATTAATTTCAGCCTGTCACTGGCTGTCATTGGCTGCAGCTGCAACACAGATGGTTTCTATTGCCTCTCATTATACCTTCCATTGTGATTGGTGCTAGAACTTTGCCTATGTATATAGCAGGCTTTCAGTGTCTTTGTCTGTTTGATACACTGAAGAAGGCTTAGGCCGAAACGTTTGTTTGTTTGACCGTGTGTTGCCCTAGTAAATTATACATTTTGACTTTTTTGTCTTTTGTGAGTGCTGTTGCCCACAAGTTTTTTTGGAATCATTCTGCAACTTGCACCCATTGTTTTAAAAATATTGGAGATGTGCGTCCTCCTTTCTTCAGCTGTTACAAAAGTTTGTCACACATTTATATACTTTATTTTTTTTATATCCTTTATTAATCCCCTGAGGGGAAATTCAATTTTTTCACTCTTTTGTCATTAACACACAGGTCCGAAAGACACATGCCTGCACAAACAGGACCTATACATGCACAAAGTGGAGAGATGTCAGAGTGAGGGGGCTGCCTTGGTCAGGCGTTCCGAGCGGTTGGGGGGTTCGGTGCCTTGCTCAAGGGTACCTCAGCAGTGCCCAGGTGGTGAACTGGCACCTCTCCAGCTACCGGTTCACGCTCCATATTTGGTCCAGATGGGGACTTGCACAGGCGACCCTCTGGTTCCCAACCCTAGTCCCTATGGACTGAGCTACTGTCGCCCATAAACCATAACCATAAAAAACTACAATATTACATTAGAACATAATACAACAACATGATATATTCAATTAAACATAATAATAATACTTATTTGGACACATTGCATTACCTCAGTCTGGAGTTGTCAGTCTCTTCATTCATTGAGAATATTGTGGAAGCTGAGAGAGAAAGGACATTTCAAAGATATGAGTGTGGATCAAACCAAGAAGATAATGAACCAGATGGTCTCCATGATGATGCCCTGAATGCCAAAAGCCTCTGATACCTCAAATGACAGCCATGATGCTTTGTTCAATGTACAGTAGACCATCACCATTTGCTGGATAAACCCGATGACTGTCCCCTGGATGAACGCCATCATGATCCCCTGAATATACCCCATGATGATGCCCTTCTATATGATAATGGAAATTGTGACATGCCCAATGTGCTGACAGAATTGCTGTCATATATTATTCAGTTAACACTACATGCTGACATGTCAATGCTTAGTGTATTCAACAGGGTTTCTAAACTTTTTTTTTCAAGACCTTGCATCACCATTTCTTCCTCAAATCTACATCAGGGAATCTTCAGCTGAAAGCCTTCAGTTGGAACATGACAGTGACAGTGTCATTAGTATTATGGGGCTATATAAATCAGCTGAACATGGGAGTGGTCTCTCAGTAAGATTAAAGGAGCTATTTGGAAAAATTAGCAAGTGGATGAGGGCCTGGGTCTTGTTGAAGCACAGGCGCTGTGGATATTTCAAAATCAAGGACATTTTTTTGAAAACGTAGTATATTGTCAAGTGTTTTGTGACTAGATTGACTTGTTCAACCCTTACAATACATACTGAACTTCATATCCTGACATAAGTTATGACAGGAAGGAAGGAAGGAAGGAAGGAAAGAAGGAAGGAAGGAAGGAAGGAGGGAGGGAGGAAAAACAAAGAAATAAGATATGATGTAAACTGTGAATGAAGGAGAGAATGATAGGAGGAACTTCCAAATGTGGCACAGATCAGATTTAACCTTGAACAGTATGTCTGTTGTACCTAGTTCGAAAATTTTCTGACTGATTATCTTTAATCTTAGTAAGTGCTGGTTGTTTTAAGAGAAGTTTATGTTGGAGGAAAAGGTCTTTCTACTGTTGCTACAAGAAAAGATTTTTTTTTTTTCAATTTCTTGTATATTGGAAATATTGCAACTCTTTTTGTTAATAGGCAATTGTGGATAGCCTTTTTTTAAATTTAATAACATGATCAGAGAGTGGGGAACATAGAGCCTTTTTTTAGTAAGAGGGAAACATAGAACCCGGGAAACAGAACCTTTTTTGTGTAAGCGGGGAACATAGAACCTTTTTTGCAGGGTTAAATGGGGAACACAGAACCCGGGGAACACATTTTTTTTTTTTAACTAACAAAGCACCTCGTTTCCAACTTAAAGTCCATGGCATGGCACTGGAGCACAACAGACAGCAACGCACGCAGCACAGCAACACAGCAGCACAGCAGCACAGCAGCACACAACACACTCACTGTCACACCAGCTTACATGGCACATGTACATGACTATATTTTTGATTTTTTGTTTCTGTAAATCCCTATGATGTTTAGTATATACACATACAACTGTCCATTTCGTTTTTTTCATGTATTTCCCACTCCAAACTCACCACACACAGATCTAAATGTGAAGTAAGGGATAATGGGCCTCATTCACAAATATGTGCATGGAAATGTTCTTACTTTGCGCACAAAATAAGTGCATACGCAAAATCACCGTGGGATTCATGACACCTGCCAATTTTGTTCTCACCACCCTGTGGATGTGTGTGAATCAGAATCACTCTAAATTGACAGGTGCGTGCTCGCAATTTGTGATTAGCATACTACCACGCCCCCATTTCTCCATATAAGGAAACCGCTTGCCTAGAGTTGATTCATGAATGAAGGAAGCGGTTATGCGAGGAGAGAAGTAAATTTCACAGTTTGTTATAAGCAATGGCGCCAAAAGGCAAAAAACAAAAGAACTTTACAACCACAGAAATAGAAACAATTGTGTCCAAGGTGGAAGCCAGAAAAGGAACACTTTTCCAGAGTGTCTCCTCGGGGGTGACCATGGTAAAAAAAAAAAAAAAGCTTGGACTGCAATTGTAACCGATGTAAAAATAAGATTGTTTATATTTCACCAAAAGTCCCTTTTTTTTCTATTCACATGTTACTGTTAGTTTTCATGTAAAATTCCTGTTTCTGTTAATTTCACTTTTTCATTGCGTGACCTTTGACATTACAGCGAAGTCACTTCCTGTTGTTTGGCGGTAATTCTCCTCACTCGGCTCTAGCCCTGGAGAGGAGAGTTAAGATGCTACTAGCGATCCTGTAAATAGTGTGGTAAAATGTGGTAAAAACGTTAAACATACTTGCAAACTGTACTTTGTATAGGTCACACATGTTGTATTTTATTAGCATACCGCTCTCTCTAGCGTGTATGTTCCTTTTTTATCGTGTATAGCACTGTTATGTTGCTGGTTAGGTGGCCATTTTTAAGCTAGGCTACCACAGCGTGGAGACCATTTCTGATGCAGTTTGTTGTGATGTACCTTTCTTTTAAAGGTGTGCATTGTGGAGACTGATTGTGAGAAAGTGCTGTATTGAATTTAATGTGTTTTACACAGGTATGTAAGCTCCCTTTTTTTGTTTTTTTTGTCATATGATGTTATGTTGTTAGTTCATGAAATACTAAAAACTGCTGCTGACGGATGGAAAAATATTTCTGTGACTATACAATTGATTTAGCTATATTTTGTTTTATGGATGTATTTTGTTTTATTCATTTAATTTAATGTAAAATTCAACATGATAAATGCTATAACTCACTCGGCTCTAGCCCTGGAGAGGAGAGGTGTGCATTGTGGAGATTGGTCGTGAGAAAGTGCTGTATTGAATTTAATGTGTTTTACACAGAATAAATCCACCCAGCCAAGCAGACCAGCCATTGTCCATGCCTTGTTCCTCATCATACCTAACACAACGCAGAGATTGTAGCAGACCGCAGTGTCAAGTCAGACCGGCTACAGTGGTGCCGTGACCCGGATCCAAACCGCTTCAGACTGGTCCATCGTCGTTCGTGGAGCTGTGGATCAACACCAGCTTGATCACTGGAGGTTGCTACATATCACACGGTTACTCTAATGAACTTTTTGGTATTTGGAAAAAGTGTCACAAAGACAAAGTTAAAAAGTATAGAGAGTTACTGTATAAAAAAATAAATAAATAAAAAAAAGAGAGAGAGAGAAAAATAATCTCTGGAAAGTGCTTTCTACTTTGGGTTGTTTTGTCCTGATTTGAGAGTCAATTCGCCATTTTTGTATATTTTGTTGTGTACAATTAAATGTGATATAAGAGGTTAAAAATGACATATGTTATCAGAGAGATGGATGAGGACAAGGTCCTAAATGACAATTTCAATTTTGTTTTTGGTAGAGGGAGACCTATTAGTGAATTACCTCACACCCCAGTCCAAGGTGCATATAATGTAGATTCGCCAGCTTTTTGTTCCACTCGCATGCCTGGTAATGTGGCCTCTAGCCCCAGTCGAGGAGTTACACTCTCAAGCCTTCCAGATACAACCAACCCAGCCTTAAATAACCTGATAACCCATATCGCACAGCAGGTAGGACAGACTATAAAAGATCAGTTGGGGAATGACAGTGAAGGAAGAGGTGTTAGTGGCACACAAGCTCAGAGCAGTGTAGGCCAGCTACCCAGTGACCCCACTTACCTCAACTTGACTGGTGCAAAGCTAGTCCTACAGTCAGATGTGAGAGAGCCCCCAGTCTTCAGGGGAGATGGGTCTGATAAGAACACAGTCTGTGAGTGGAAAAAGTTGATGGAAGTGTACTTCAGGGGAGTTTTTCATAAGGACAGAGGGATGTCGTATGCTGTAAAGCCCTGTGAGGCAAATTGTGATTTGTGACATTGGGCTTTATAAATAAAATTGAAATTGAAAAAAAATTGAGCCACGCCCCTGAACGAACAGCATCTGCAGCCCGGATATTGAACTGTTAGCTGTGGGCCTCCGTCCTTACGTGAATTCTCACATGCTATTGTAGTGGCTGCATATATTCCCCCGTCCGCTAACCCGATGTTGGCATGTGACATCATCCACTCTACTATAGCCGGACTACAGACTGCATACCCGAGTGCTCTCATTATAATCTCGGGTGACTTCAACCATGTCTCTATTAAAAAGACACTCCCTAAATTCACCCAGTATGTGACCTGTAAAACCAGAGAGGAGAAGAGCTTGGACCTGCTGTATGCTAATGTAAAGGACGCATACACCTCCACGTCCCTTCCCCCGCTGGGTAGATCAGATCACAACTTGGTGCTTCTCACCCCCTGCTATGTGCCTCTAGTGAAGAGGCTGCCTGTGACCACAAAGACAGTGAGGACATGGTCAGAGGACTACTATGAGGCATTGCAGGGCTGTTTTGAGGTGACTGACTGGAATGTACTCTGTGAGCCACATGGAGAGGACATTGATGGGCTGACTGAGTGCATTACAGACTACATTAATTTCTGTGTGGACGGCATTGTCCCAGCAAGACTGTGCGTTGTTACCCTAACAACAAGCCTTGGGTAACAAAGGACATCAAAGCCTTACTCAACCTGAAGAAGAGGGCTTTCAGAGGTGGCAACAGGGAGGAGCTGAGGGACATTCAGAGGGAGCTGAGTGCAAAGATCAGTGAGGCTAAGGATGGCTACAGGAGGAAGCTGGAGAAGAAACTCCAGCAAAATAACATGAGGGAGGTCTGGAGTGGTATGAGGACCATCACCGGTTACAGACCAACTAGCAGTGGAGCTGATGGTAGTGTGGCTAGGGCCAATGAGTTAAATCTGTTCTTCAATAGGTTTGACACTGCTGCCCCGGCCCCTGTTGGCTCTCCTGCTGACTGTCTCCAGCCACCACCACTTCTGACCCCCCCTCCTCCTCCTGATAGCACCTCATCCAACTTGGTGAGTCTCTCACACCCATCCCCCACTCCTCACACCTCCTCTGGCTCCCATGCTACCTGCCCTCCTCTCACTTTGGACTCCAACTCTCCCCCTCCTCAACCTGCACTCTTTACACCTCTACACGTTAGGAGACAGCTGAGCAAACTCCCCGCTGGTAAGGCTGCAGGCCCTGATGGTGTCAGCCCACGGGTTCTCAGAGCCTGCGCCGAACAGCTCTGTGGAGTGCTTCATCGTGTCTTCAACATGAGCCTGTGCCTCCAGAGGGTCCCTGTGATATGGAAGACGCCCTGCCTCGTTCCAGTGCCAAAGACGCCGCAGCCCAGCGGTCTCTCGGACTACCGACCAGTGGCACTGACATCACATATCATGAAGACCCTGGAGAGACTTGTCCTGGAGCAGCTCAGGCCTATGGTCAGGCCGCACCTGGATCCCCTCCAGTTCGCCTACCAGCCCCGGATTGGAGTTGAGGATGCCCTCATTTACCTGCTGAACCGCGTCTACACCCACCTGGACAAGCCGGGGAGCACTGTGAGGGTCACGTTCTTTGACTTCTCCAGTGCTTTCAATACCATCAGGCCTGCTCTACTGGGTGACAAGCTGACGGCGATGCTGGTGAATCCCCCCCTTGTAAGTCCTGGATTGTGGATTACCTCACTGGCCGACCACAGTACGTGCGCTCGTGGCACTGTGTGTCAGACACAGTGGTCAGCAATACCGGGGCCCCACAAGGTACTGTCCTCTCTCCTTCCTCTTCACCCTTTACACCACGGACTTCAGCTACCAGACAGTCTTGTCATCTTCAGAAGTTTTCTGATGACTCTGCTATAGTTGGATGTATCAGCAAGGGTGAGGAGGCTGAATACAGGGCTGTGGTGAATAACTTTGTCTCATGGTGTGAGCTGAACCACCTGCAGCTCAACACAACAAAGACAAAAGAGCTGGTGGTGGATCTGAGGAGAACAAGGACACCAGTGACCCCAGTTTCCATCCTGGGGCATAACGTGGACATCGTAGAACGCTGGGTGTGTTCATTGACAATAAACTGGACTGGACTAAGAACACTGAAGTCCTTTACAAGAAGGGACAGAGCCGCCTCTATTTTCTGAGGAGGCTCCGCTCCTTTAACATCTGCCGGACTATGCTGAGGATGTTTTATGAGTCTGTGGTGGCCAGTGCTATTCTGTTTGCTGTGGTGTGCTGGGGCAGCAGACTGAGAGTAGCCGATGCCAACAGACTCAACAAGCTGATCAGAAAGGCCAGTGACGTTGTGGGGGTGGAGCTGGACCCTTTGACAGCAGTGTCAGACAGGAGGATGCTGTCAGCTCTGGTCGAACAGAGGAGCACATCAACAGAGGAGCACCTTCAGCCAGAGACTGATTGCTCCTAAATGCACCACTGAGCGCCACAGGAAGTCATTCTTACCTGTGGCCATTAAACTGTACAACTCCTCCCTCTGATGATCGGACTCATTTGGCTATTTATAAAACAAAACACACAATATAATTACTCATTCTTATTTCATTTATAACACTACAACCATTTCATTGTATATTGTATATATTTCAGATTGTCTACTTTACTATGTTATTACTTATTTTATTTTATTGTCTACTTTAATATTTTATTTTATTTATTTCATTGTCTATTTTAGTATCTTATTTATATCTTCATCTTTATCTCTTGTTTCCATTCATGCTGTATTTCTATTTCTACTTTGCACGGAGCATTGGAACAAAAATAATTTCCCCCCGGGGATTAATAAAGTATTCTGAATCTGAATCTGAATCTGAAGCATGCTGAAATAATGTGTAAGTTAATGTGCAAAGCTAAAGACATTGTGAGAATAACTCTGAGAAGCAGCCCATCCCTGAAGCCTCAAGAAAATCCTAAAATCATTTATGACATCCTCTCGCAACATTTTAGTGCAGTGACGTACTCATGTATGCCCATGGCTGATTTCTACAGCACTGTCCCACTGGCAAGAGAGACCCCTGTAGAGTACTGGCTTCGGTTGAACAAGGCTGTTGATGCTGCAGAGGAGGGCTTGAAGAGGCTAGGACGACACATGGAAGATTCCTGTCAGGAGGTAACCATGATGTTTGTGAAGCATTGCCCCAGTCCCACCCTTGCTGCTGTTTTCAAGTTTAAAGCACCAGATAAGTGGACAGTTAGTGAGGTCCAAGAGCTTATTGATCGCCATCAGACTGAATGAAAGAACAGATGCTCTCCAAGTCAAAGTGCCCTAAACCACTGACAGTTCATACTCAGGCGCCCACACCAGACAATTCAGAAACAGCATGCCACTCAGTGGAGTCAGCTGTGCAGGGCGAGAACAGTGCAACACCCAGAGTCACTTGTAATGATAACTGCCCGAAAACACTAGTCAGCCTTTTTGACCAGGCACTGTCACAAAACAACCAGGCTGCACGCAAACCAATCCCACCTGATCAGTTTCAGTATAGATCCTGCAGGGTCTGTCAGTCGCTGGAGCGCTCCACCCATGCCCACTGCAGGCGGGAGCGCCTATGCCTAGCATGCTTTCAGCCCAATCATATCAAGAGAGACTGCCCAAGTCGCCAGCCTAGCCTATTTCAACAGGCCTCTGTGCCACAAGACACTGAGCATTTAAACTAACTGGGCTGCATTTGATGAGGGGATGTGTGGGCACAGAACAATCTCTCAACAGTGGTGATATTGAGCAGCAGTACATAAAAGCGTGTGCAGCAGCACCAGCTGGCGCTAAAGTAATAGTGCAGAACATTCAGAGAGTGGGTCCCTTTGACGAACTGTTTTATACACCTGTCAGCATAAACAACACATTCCAGGTGCAGGGGATGTTTGATTCCGGTTCCATGGCCTGTACACTCAGCGAGCAAGCAGAGCTGAAGATGTTGAGTGAGAATACACTCTCAGAGCCCATTCTTTTGACTCAGGCGATTGTGCTAGTGGGCTGTGGAGGGACACTGAGTAAACCAAAGTGCATGTATGAAATGGAGATGAAACTGTATGGAGAGAGCTGCATTGTGCCTGTCCTCGTGGTGCCTGGCCAACGTGATGATTTGATCATAGGCACAAATGTCATCAGATCCCTCATGCACCAGCTGAAAATAACCAGTGATTACTGGCGTCTTGTCTCCAATGGAAATCTTCTCCCAGAGTGTGAACAGTTTCTTGACCTCATGGCAAACTCCTCCCGGTGGAGAGGCTTGGAACTTCCCGATGTGACCGTTAAGCTCCAGCAGTCAGTCACCCTGCTAGCGAGGCAAGAACATCTGGTTTGGGGTAAATTGCCGAAGAACGTCCCCATGTTGCCAGGCAGTACAGTAATTGTTGAGCCCACCTCATCCAAGTCTATGCCTTGTAACATCATGGTCGGCCGTGTCATCACTCCTTTGTGGGGTGACAGGTGGATTCCCATGAAAGTTACTAACCTGTCAGACAAGCCCATCATCCTAAAGAAAAACAGTAAGCTGGCAGATGTGTCTACCTGTTAAACTGTGGAAGATTTTGAGGTTTTTCAGGGTGTCAACCAACCTGACAAAGCCGAACAGGGGAAAAAACCTGAAAATGTCAAGCCTGCAGATCTCAAGCAGTGACTACAACAGCTTGGGCTTGCTGACATAGACATTGAACAGTGCCATGCTGACCAGGCAGGGAAAGAGAGGCTGGTCGAGCTGCTCGAAAAGTATAATGACCTCTTCTCTAAACATGCACTGGACTGCGGTGAGGCAAAAGGCTTTCAGCATTGCATCCGACTCACTGACGAGAGACCATTTCGCCTCCCCTACCGGCGAGTACCACCAGCCCATTACGAGAAACTACGGCAGGTTCTGTCTGAAATGGAGGAACAGGAGTTAATAAGGAAGTCGGTGAGTGACTACGCCTCCCCCCTCGTGCTAGTATGGAAAAAGGATGGCAGTCTGAGGCTCTGCACAGACTTCAGGTGGCTAAACACCAGAACCCTCAAGGATGCACACCCCTTGCCACACCAGTCAGACTGCCTGGCCGCCTTGGGTGGAAACACCCATTTCAGCACAATGGACTTGACGTCCGGATTTTATAACATCCTGATGGCAGAGGAGGACAAGAGATACACCGCATTCACAACTCCAATGGGATTATACGAGTATAATCAGATGCCACAAGGTTTATGCAACAGCCCTGCCTCATTCATGCATATGATGCTCAGCATATTTGGAGATCTGAATTTCAGCAGTCTGTTGTGTTATCTTGATGACCTGCTTGTGTTTGCCGCAACTGAAGAGGAGGCTTTGAGGAGGTTAGAGGTTGTTTTCCAGCGGCTCCGACTCCATAACCTGAAACTCAGCCCCAAGAAATGCCATTTGATGAGATCCTCAGTCAAGTTTCTGGGTCACATTATAGATGGTGAAGGAGTGGCTGTGGACCTGGCAAAAGTTGAGGTCATATCGAAGATGTCAAAGGCAGACCTGATGAAGGATGATGGCTGTACGCCGGCAGTAAAGAGGATAAAATCCTTCTTGGGAATGGTATTTTATTACCAACATTTTATTCCTAACTGCTCTTCCGTAGCCAAACCATTGTTCGCTCTCACTGCTGGATAAAAGAGAAGTGGGAAAGTCAGGATGAACTCCAATGCTGGCTCTTTCAGGAAACTCAAACCCTCTGACTGGACAGACGAATGTGATGCTGCCCTGTGTAGTCTGAAAGATGCTCTGTTAAACTGTGTTGTCCTCTCTCACCCAGACTTCTCTCAGCCCCTGATACTGTCTAGACGCCTCACTAGACGGACTTGGAGCTGTCTTGTTCCAAATACCAGCTGGTCAAGGACAGGCGCGTCCCATTGCTTTTGCCAGTAAAACCCTGAGCAGTTCCCAACAGAAATACCCAGCGCACAGGCTCGATTTTTTAGCTTTAAAATGGAGTGTGTGCGAGAAGTTTAGCCATTGGTTAAGGGGCCATTCTTTCACAGTATGGACTGATAACAATCCTCTTACCTATATCATGACAAAACCCAAGCTTGATGCATGCGAGCAGCGCTGGGTATCTAAACTCGCCCCTTACACATTTGACCTGAAACACATACCTGGCACCAAGAACATAGTAGCTGATGCTCTCAGCAGAGATCTCTTTGCAAAAACAGTCAGTCACAGGCTCATCACAGAGCAGTACAGCTATCTTCTTGCTGAAGCTGAGGGTGTTTGTCACAACGGCATTCAAGATACCTTCCGGCTAAAGGTCCAGTGTCAACAGGCGAAGTAATCAGCCTGCAGTAGCTCAAAACCCCAATCTACCCCCTTCAGGTATCACTGTGATGCTGCGGCTGTTAAGGCTCTTTTGGATGCTCATGATCATTGGGAGGCCACCGCTGAGACAAGAGCTGTGGAGTTACTTCAGTCTGTTCAAGGCCTGTTACCACCAGGACAAGATTCACTCCCTGCATTCACGCTGGAGGAGCTTCAGCACAGCCAAGAGCTTGACCCCACTATTTCCACAGTCATGCCATTTGTCATCCTCGGCAGGTGACCTTCCTGGCGTGAAAGAGCAGGATTTGACACAAAGGCAATGGTGCTCATCAAGCAGTGGGAGAGGCTCAAAGCCCAAAACGGTGTCCTGTACCGAGTTACTAAAGACCCCATCAGTAAACAAAAGCGACACCAGTATGTCTTGCCGGACAGCCTCAAGGAAAAAGCATTACATGGCATACATGATTCTGCTGGACATCAGGGGCAGGCAAGGACCCTGCATCTAGCGAGGCAGCGGTTCTTTTGGCTGAAGATGGAGTCGATGTAAAAGATCATGTCAAGTGCTGCCAAAGGTGCATTCTGGCCAAAACACCAGACCCCTTTGCTCGAGCCCCGCTTGAAAGCATCAGGACATCTGGCCCTATGGAGCTGGTGTGTTTGGACTTTTGAAGTGCGGAGGACAGTAAGCAGCATTCAGTGGACATTCTTGTTATGACGGACCACTTTACTAAGTTGGCTAAACAAGTAGCTAAGAAGCTGTGGGATCACGTCTTCTGTGTCTATGGGTTCCCTGAACGTGTCCATTCTGCTCAGGGCGCCAACTTCGAAAGTGAGCTCATAGCAGAACTGCTCAAACTCTCCGGAGTCTCCAAGTCACATACTACAGCATATCATCCCATGGGGAATGGGGGGACTGAGAGGTTTAATCGAACACTTGGAAACATGCTGTGGTCTAGGGCTGGGCGATATGGCCTCAAATCAATATCACGATATATTGAGCAGTTCACCTCGATAACGATAAATGGACGATAAGTACACATAATTTCACATTTGCCATTGGAAAAGTAAACAATGATTTGTGCAAAGGCAATGCCATCATATGCAAAGGCCTATCTCTCTGTAAAGGCCTTGGAGATAGTCTCTTGTAAACAATTATAGGCTAAATAATGCCATTATCATGTGCAAAGGCCCATCTCTGTCTAAAGGCCTTGGAGGTAGTGTCACTTGTAAACAAATGATAAATAATGTCATGAACAAAAATGTCAATAGAACACTGAAAAAACTATTGCAAATAAACACTAAACACTGCCATGTGACAGGTGACAAGTGACAACTTTAAACTCTTTTAAACAAATATGTTAAATAGTGCCATGTGCAAAAATGTCAATAGAACACTGATGATTAAGAATAAGAGGGGCTTGAACAGGGCACTTAAAAAAGGGGCAGCAGACTTGGTATCCTGACCTGTTTACTCAGACTAGTGTTGTAGATGTGAATCTGACTCGTGGCTGCTGTTGCATGTGATCACTCTACTCTATGCACTAGTGTTTACTCCAGGTTCTTGCTAAGAAACACTAGCATGTTTACCATTTCAGGTTTCAGGCAGGATCTGAGGCATGTAACAACGTTTTCTCCAGAACTGAAAACCCGCTTAGATGGGGAGCTAGTGACTGGTATGCACAGGTACTTTTTTGCCACTTTACTTAGAGTGGGAAAGTGTACCTGATGCTCTCTCCACCAATCTAGTGGATTTCCCTCACTATCCTGCACAGGAGACACTGAGTAGCTGCTCAGCTCTGCTTATACTGCTTGCTCAGGTGACACAGTGGGTGCAGTTGAAGGGGTAGCCTCACTTCCTTTGAAAAAGCTTCCCAGTGATCTCTTTGGCTTCTTTGCTTCTGATGATGTAGAAGGCTGAGGCTCGGTGCTCTCTGCGGTACTTCCTGTGTGGACTGCAGCTGCTGACTTCATCTCGGTTTTCACTTTCTCCTGAGTGGCGGTGACACGGTCTGCAGAAATGTATGCTGCTTTGAATCTCGCGTCAACAAAACTGGCTGTGTCCAAAAGCTCTACAGTGGGGGGATCTGAGAATTTGCCATCAAGGTGCGCAAGGATGTCAGATTTGATGGCTTTGGTCAGCGCCACGTCATCTTCTTCCTCAGCCAGCACTCGTGAGTGGAGGATGTGGAGTACAGGCTTCACAGATGAGATGGTGACATATTCTTCCCCTGACAGGGCGTCGGTGAACTCCACCAATGGAGCGAGAGCTTTGTTGACGGCCTCCAAGACATCCAGGTCTGACCATCTTGGAACAAGATGCCTTGATGCTCTGTCATCAGCGAGGACCTGTAATAATAATAATGATAATAATAATAATAATTATTATTATTTATTTTATTTATATTGCGCTTTTCATCTTAAATGACACATCAGAGCAATTACAATAAAGGCTAAAATCATTACCTGAGCCCAGCCACTAAAAAAGACACACAATAAAATAGAGTACCAAGGATCATGTAACTTACCTGTGTGATGGCATTCTTCTGCTCCAGGATCCTTGCTGTCATCATCTGCATGGATCCCCATCTGGTTGGACATGCCGTTTTGAGCTTGTGCTTTGGCAGGTTCATCTCTTGTTGTACCTTCCGTAATGCCTTCTTCTTTTTCCAGCTGTAGGAAAATGCACTGACAATCTTTTTGCAGACCTTCATTGCCCGTTCCACAGGGGCTTGTTTTTTCAGGGCATTTTCTGTAACACACACACACACACACACACACACACACACACACGCAGTGTTGTGTGTAACGCGTTACAAAGTTTGATGGTGACACTGCCTGTCTGCCTCAGCTGCGCACTAGGCAGGAACTGTGGCAGTTGCCATGTCAACAGTACAGACAGGAGCACCAAAATCAAGAATCGTATGAGGAATATGGAAGATACACACACGCCTCCTCGGATTATTTTAACGGTTTGTCAACCGAAGACAGGTTAGCTTATTGTAATAAGCTAATAATTAGCAACGGAGTGAGGTTTCCGACCCAACGAAATGGCCTAAGCTACAGTGGCCGGACATTTTTTTATATCTTGTGGAGAAACCCGGTGTTTATACGCATGAAAAACTCAAGGCATATAAATCCCTTGATGTGTATAATTTTGTACTTTGCGGTCATGTCCAAGATATTGAATACCGGGATTTATCTGATGGTTTTTGTGCTCTACGGACCGAAGTACTGCCGAGCCAGTGACAAGGACACCAAACAGTAACGTTAACTAATGTACAAGACCTGGGCGATTCTGAACAAGTCGACCAACTATATACTGACAGCGAACTGCACTTGTATGGCTGGGTAAGTGTTGTTTAATGTAACGTTAACCTCGCTAGTCAGACCTCAGACATGGGCAACATACGACCCCGGAACCTCAAACGAAATCAAAACGACCCCCAAAACATCAATAAAATGCAGCATTGTGTTAACAGAAAACAGAACAATCATAACCTGCCTACCTTCCTGGCACTGTGTGAACAGCAGCCTGTTGCAGCAGCTCCTATTTTGTGTATTTTAAACTGCTGCTGTGACATTGAAATTTCCCCCCGAGGGGTTAATAAAGTACCTACCATACCATACCAGAAGAGAAAATGAATTAATTTATTGGTGCAGGTCTGTAGCTTACTGCAAAGTATGAGTCTGTTACACAAACACAGTCTCACAGTTACACACGTAATAACAGAACAGAAAATGATTTATTCATGAATATGACACTATTTGTTCAAAGACAGTGTGTGTGAATATTAATATTTTCCTCATTCAGTGATGCAGCAGGTCTGTCAAATAGGCTATTAGTAGTAGTAATCTGTCATGTAACAAATTCATGTAGCCTAGTTAACACAAATTAACTCTCACTCTTTAATCTTTATTTTATCACCAAAGTGGTAAATACCAGTGGGAAACTCGGATTTTTTCACATTTAGGAAATGAGATGGGGTTCTACCCAAAGTCAAGCACCATAAAAGTAACGTAAAAGTAACGAGTAACGTAAAAAGTTACTTTTCACAGAGGGTAACTAAGTAAAGTAAGGGATTACTTTTTTAAGAAGTAACGAGTAACGAGCAAACACTACTTTTTAAAAATAACTTCCCCAACACTGCACACACACACACACATTAAGAAAAGGAAAAATAGCTGTAGCCATTTAATTTTATAGCTATAACAGGGTTCAACGCTAAGGTTTTTTTTCAAGTAGATCTGTGACCAACTTGCCCAGTCGGCCCGAAGTCAGTTTTTACTTGCCCTATAAAAATTGTTTAATTTAAGCCGCTATCAATTAACAAAGACTGCAGTTATTTTCATGTTATGTAATCTTTATTCACACTGTATTTATTAATTAAAACAACATATGTCATGTATTGCAGCTTAATTCCTACACAAATATGACAGTGTCAGGGCTTAAAGTGAAAAATTTGTCAATCATTCTCCGTCTATAATTTTGCGCCCTACTTGAGCCATGCCCACCTCTATTTATTTTTCACCCCTCTCTCCAGTTCTGCTGTATTAACACCGGGTTTAATATACTTTGCTTCCATCTCTCTGTCCTGCTCTACTCTACTTCAACGCTACTTAGCTCTCTCTCTACTCTACCAGTAGACTACCACATCCACCTGTTGCACAAAATGCACACAGCAGGTGTTTCCCCTAGGATGGAATTGTAGCAGCGGAGGTGAAGCACACCCATGAAAAATAATTTTCACATGCGTGAAACTTTTTTGTATGCTTGCAAAGCACAGCCTGCTGGGATGTTTCTATGTATCTACTGGCACCAGAAGGGCTCTTTAGGACTAAGTACATACAGTACATGTGTGCACAGTAATGAGCAGGTGAAATGTCTGTCTAGCTTACATATGAGGTGTCTCAAGATTTAGGAACATACAATTGTATTGAATATAATAAAAGTAAAAAGTCACTTGACATGCTGCTGTTTCGTGCTATGACCTATTTAAGTGCTGGAAGTTGTTATTTACGTGACAACGCCTGAACGCAACACAAGCTCAGCATGAGTGCCATGCTACGCTGCTCGGAGTGCAGCGTGTTTGTCTGTGCGTAACAGCAATCTGATGGTTATTTACACAGTGTCCATAACAATAACTTTGTCAGCTGACAAACTGCACCAGGCTCGGGGTCAGGTTATGTCAGGAAAATGCGGCCCGAGCCACTCTAGCGTGCTCACCTGTGTGTGTGGCGGAAGAAGAAGAATTGTTAACACGTGACCATGTAGAGACCGAAATGACACGATGACATAACACCATAAATAGTATGTTGTTATGTTATTATATGAAGCGTTCATCGCGCAAAATAATATCAATGGGGGCTGTGGGCAGGACATTGTTACACAGCTGTGCCTGTGACTTCAGGCAGAGAGACCGCTGCATCAGAGCCGAAGGAGCACGTTTTAAAATACATTTATTTTATCAATTGGTTATTAACTTTTGCTATTTTTAGCAACTTGCCCGATCGGGCAAGTGAGTTGTTAGTTTAACGTTACATGCCCAAGTTTTACTTGCCCCGGGCAATCGGGCAATCCTTACTGTTGAGCCCTGTATAACGTTACTGCTGTAGCTCTATTATGTGGCGATAAGATATAATTTAAAATTTTAATATGGCCTACATTATACAATTGAACACACACAAACACAGAATATAACAGCCAGTCACCACCCAAAGATATCCCCATTAAAATGTGCACACTTACCGATTGCCAGGTGCAGCCTGTGCCCAAAACATTGCACCTGCGTCCATTTGTTGAGCTCGGCAGCTTTCACAATATTTGCGCAGTTGTCAGTAGTTATGGCCACAAGGTCCTCTTCTCTGATGTCCCATGCAGTCAGCATCGTTCTCAAGCCCTGTCCAACCATCTCTCCCGTGTGATCAGATGGAAAATATGCCGTCTTGAGCACTCTGGTGCGCAGTTTCCATTTGTCATCGATGTAATGTACTGTCAGATTGATATAGGGGTCCATGGTGCGACTGGACCAGAGATCGGATGTGGCTGTAACGTGCTTAACATATCTCAACTCAGCAGCGACCTTTTCTCTCTCTGTTCTGTACATGCTAGGAATCACAGTTTTCGAAAATATTTTTGCGATGGCAGGCCGTATCTCTTGTCGACGGTTTTCATGAGGTGTTTGAACCCCTTGCGCTCCACTGTAGCAATGGGAGCCATGTCTTTTGCTATATGGTAGCCTATCGCTTTGGTGATTTCGATCCATCTTTTTGACGTTCACTCATATTGTTGAGTACTAGCAAATGCTTCGGTTATTGACTGCTGCCTGGAGGTGGAAGCACTTTTTGCTGGTCCTCCTGATTGCTTATCACTTTGAGCTTTTTTTACTTCTTTGAATTGAATCACGTGGTTGTACTGCAGGTGGTTGAAGAGGTTGGATGTGTTACCTTGACTTGTCGCAGCAGTCTTTTGGCACAGTTTACATTTGACGGTTTTTTGATCAACATCGTCCTTGCTGAACCCAAAATGTTGTCAAACGATTGATGAAGCATTTTTTTTGGGAACAAGCTGCTGCTCTTCCTCCTCGACCAGATCTATCTCCACCGCCGCAGCTGCTGCTTCGACATTTGAACCGTCCTCCATTTCGTCACCGTCTCTTTCCCTTCTTGTTACAGACTGGATGGGGTGGAGTCACGTGACTAACGTTACACACGCTGGACTACGTGTGCAGCGTCTTAAAGGGACATGAACATAGCCTTCCTACAAACACACAGCCAAAAAAGACAAAAACGACTTTACTTTTCTTTTTTTTTTTTTTTTAACACCGAATATACCGACATGGGCAAAATGACGTCGGTTATCGTCGTAAATTTCGGTATCGGTAAGTTTTCGGTTTATCGCCCAGCCCTACTGTGGTCCCTTTCACTCAAAGAGAAGCAAAAGTGGCCACAACAAATACGGTCTGCTATTTCTCTCTGAAATGTACCTGTAGCCAGGAAACCGAGGGTGGACAGGACTTGCACCTGATGAGGTATCGGGTGAGAATGGCGTGTTGGGTGATTTAGATGCTCCAGAGAATCGCATAGTTGCAGTAGCACATGCCCTGGCAATCAGAAACGGCTGGTATGCCATTCATCATTTTCCTCGAACATGTGTTGGTCCCTGAATACATGCTCTCTCCTCAGGGCACGGGCTGCAATATCCTCTAGCAAGGCTAGATATGCCATCTTAACACCTGCTCAGGTGAATCAGAATCGTTTATATACCCTGCATGACCTGTAACATGCTACCAATTAACCAATTGCCTTTGGTCACAGATGCGTAATTTCACGGCACAAGAAATTGTTGGGAGTGGGTGATCATTATAGGCCAAAACAAATCAAAGCCAAAACTGTTAGGCCTACATTTCGAAATGTGCATTCTCATATATTCCTTTGTAAACTAGGACTGTTGTTATCGTTGAATATTTTAATTGTCACAATGATGAGGGTGAAAGTGTGTCAATTTCATGGTTATTTAATACATTTGGCTAATATATTAGTAAATTAATGATTTAAAAAATGTTAATTAAATTTCTTTTTAATGAATGTGGTTTTAAAGGCTCTACATGTACTTAAAAGGTATGTGTTTGCATTTTCTAATTTGTGCATATGCATAATCTGAGACAGTTCTAAATTTGTTCGCAGAGTAAGAACAAATTCGGGTAAGAAAATATTGATGAATACTGGATTTGTGCAACAAACGATCGTACGCACAGTTTAAACACAGATTTGTTTGTGAATGAGGCCCAATGTATAGTGAGCCAGTGACTGTTGAAAAATAACTCCCGACAGGCGAATGGAACCCTGACGCGCAGCATCCATTCCCGGTCATGTTCCATTATCCCACATGGAACATGGCTTATAACTTAATTCTTCTAGTTGTTTGTGCCGGTTTGCTCCTGATGGCCCTGCGATTTTCTCTTCCTTTCTTTTTTTTTTTTTTTTTTTTGCTGGGGACATGTCACTATTTTAGCCAAACATCAAGTGTTTTGTCCTCTCCAAAAATGTTAAAAGCAATGTCCTGAAAATGCTGCATTTTGCCACTCCGATCCTATTTGGCCTGTTTGGACTAATGTTAACTGATTTTGATGCTCCTCAGTCTAAGGCTGTTGCTATGGTGTCCCTAGCAACGGAGCAACGGAGCAGCAGAGCAGCGGTGATACCTCAAGAAATAAACACTGCAGAATTTTGTTGATTGACCAGTCAGAATCAAGTATTTAAGAGTGCCATGCAAATTTACTCTGCTGTGCTTTGGAGGCTCATATCTCCGCAACGAATTGGTCTATTTGAGTGATTGACACTTCGTTTGATTCGTTAGAGCCAACAGAATGACGCTATACCCACCAACACGAGATTGACAGCACTGTAAGCCAATCAGTCAGCAGAACGCCATTGTGGGGGAGTTGTGTTATGCTCCCCCCGGGTCCTGAAGCCCATTATGCTCACCCAGATTCATTTGAATGCAGCACAACATGTCGGTCTACTGGAACATACCATGTGGCCCAATTAACGTTTCACAGCAAACAATGGTAAGAGAAATTTTACAACGATAGCTCGGCGAAACAATTTCTGTTGTTGTTGTTCTTTGGCCTCTATCTCTCTGATGCTTTGGTGTAGAAGGCTTTGGCACATATGTGTGGAAAGAGCAGTATCTGTGCTTTCATTTGAGATGAATGGCATATGACAAGTTGGTTTGAAGTTGGATTTGTTGTTGTTTATTAAGCTGCTGTTTGAGCTGTGTTTGGGGCATGTAAAAAGGGTTTATACAGCCTTGTAGCCCAGATTCTGCTGTTTAATTTGATGTGCAGCATATTCTTCATGATTAGTGCATTGTTTTACACTGTTTGCAAAGTTCTCTAAGTCCCGGGTTTAACAGGTTTTAACCAACAATTTGGGCAACCCAATAATAGAAGACGAGTGCTCATTCTTTGTCAAAATATGTTAAAATCACGTGGAATTATTCAAAATTTTCCCGGGGGAGAAACTCCAGAACCCCTGGGTAAAGAATTGTTCCCACTATAAGGCTAAAGCCCCAGATGTTTTCAAATCCTACCAACACCTCTGATTAGAAATATCTCATTTGGATTTGAAAGATTCTTCAGGCTTTTTTTAGTCAGTTTATATACTATTTTTAACCATTATAGAAAAGGAAATCTATGTTGCATTAACACAAATGGAACTGGAATAAATTTTTTTCTGTCCCATATTTGTTTTTGTCTTTTTTCTGCTTTCTATCATGTATATATGCTTAACATAATCCAGATTGCATGTGTGTATGTCTCTCGACATTTCAGTGCACCTGTAATGTTCATGTCCGTAACACTCATTTAGTGCAGTTTTTGTCTCTATGAGCTTTCAAACACATTCTCTATTATTGTAATAAACACTGTTATATTTGATTTAGTTTTGGTGTAAGCTACCCTAAAATATTATTTATTGATTCATATTTAGATTCAGACAACTTTATTGATCCCACGTGAGGCAATTCATTTGTAGCATACTCATCCCAAGCATCAACCACAACAACATACAATTTCCTATGTTATGCACAGTCCAGAAAAACAGACCACTAGGTCATTGAAGGGCACATTGAATGGCCCAAGTTTGTCATGATTTTTACAACATAGCCTACCATTCTATGACTTTTTTTGTGATTTTTGACAACATACTATACTGACTTCTTTTTGGCGGATTTTGACGAAATTCTTCAATTTGACTTTCTTTCGCGATTCTTGACGACATGCCATTCTATGGCGGTTTTTCATGATTTTTGACAACATGCTATATATTGAATTTTTTTCGCAATTTTTGACAACAAACCACATTACAACGTTTTTTTGCGATTTTTGACGACATGCTAAACTGACTTTTTTCATGATTTTTGAAAAAATATTATACAATTACCCTTTTTCGCAACAACATACTAAACTATGACGTTTTTTCTTGATTTTTGATGATATACTACACTTTGACTTTTTTTCGTGAATTCTGACAACATACTACACTACATTATTTTTTTTCTTGATTTTTGACAACAAACCACACTATGACTTTCACAATTTTTGGCAACATACTAAACTATGACATTTTTTTCACAATCTTTGACATCATATTAAATTATGAATTTTTCAGAATTTTTGAAAAAATATTATACAATGACCTTTTTACATGACGACATACTAAACTATGACCTTTTTCCCGATTTTTGATGATGCTTTTTCGAGTTTCTATGACGTTTATCCAACATTTTTGATATGCTAAACTATGACGTTTTTTTCATGATTTTTGAGGAAATACTATACTTTGAGTTTTTTTCATGATTTCTGACAAAATACCATTCTATGACTTTTTTTGTGATTTTTGGCAACATACTATACTGACTTCTTTTTTTGCGGATTTTGACGAAATTCTTCAATTTGACTTTCTTTCGTGATTCTTGACGACATGCCATACTATGGGGTTTTTTCATGATTTTTGACAACATACTACACTTTGAATTTTTTTGGTGATTTTTCACAACAAACCATACTACAACGTACTAAAGTATGACGTTTTTTTTCACAGTCTTTCACATCATGTGACTTTTTCATGATTTTTGAAAAAATATTATACAATGACCTTTTTACATGATGACATAATAAACTATGATGTTTTTTTTTCTCAATTTATGATGACATATCATACCATGACATTTTTTCACAATTTTTGAAGACATACTACACTTCTACTTTTTTTTCCGCGATTTTGGAAGACATAGTAAACTATGACTTTTTTTTAGCCCCTTTCACACTGCCAGATTGCCCCAAAACAGACGCATTCCGTATAAACAAAAATAGGTAAGGTTTTTTTTTGCGATTTTTGACGACCTACTATACTAAGAAGTTTTTTCATGATTTTTAATGAAAAACTAAACAATGTTTTTTTGATTTCTGACTACAAACTAAACTGTCATTTTTTCCGCGACTTTTCACGAAATACTAAAGTATGACGTTTTTTCACACTTTTAGACAACATACCATTCAAAAACACAGGTTGGTGTTTATTGCCCCCCAGGAACACCAACTTGTGCTTACATCTATGATGTTTTTTTGTGATTTTTGAGAACATACTACACTGAACTTTCTTCATGATTTTTGACAGCTTACCATACTATGAAGTTTTTTGTGATTATTGACGACATACTATATAATGACTTTTTTTCATGATTTTTGATTAAATACTATACAATGATGATTTTTCAAGGTTTTGACAACATACATATGGCGTTTTTTTCATGGTATTTGGCAACATACTACACCTTGAATTTTTGTCGTTCATTTTGACATCATTGCATACCATGACGATTTTGCGATTGTTGAAGGCATACTATGTAATGACTTTTTTTCATGATTTTTGAAACCAAACTATGATGGGTTTTTTGTTGCAATTTTTGACAACATACTTAAGTATGACTTTTATCAGGAATTTTAAAAACTTATTGTACTATGATGTTTTTTTTTCATTATTTTGACAACAAAATATGTTTTTTAATGTTTTGTGACAACATACTAAACAATAAGTTTCATCATGATTTTTGAAAACATAGTACAGTATGACATTTGTTTCATGATTTTTGACAACATACTAAACTATGACTTTTTTTTTTTGCCTTTGATCAGAAGCACTTAGAAACAAGATTCCAGGCCAGAAACATGTGGTTTGGAGCATTCTATAGTAGCAAGCCAGTTTCCCATAGTTGGTTTATAGTTAGTTTATAATTGGTCAGAAAACAGCATAATGTCACATTTTGCGTTTTCAGCCCAAGAAAAGCATTTTGAGAGCATGTTGTAAGTTACGCTGTTACTTTTGACCAGAAGCACTTAGAAACAAGTTTCCAAACCAGAAACATGTGGTTTGGTGAATTCTATAGTAGCAAGCCAGTTTTCGATAGTTTCCCTCACTAGTTGGTCAGAAAACAGCATCATGTCACATTTTTCGTTTTCAGCCACAGAAAAGCATTTTGAAAGCATGTTGCAAGTTAAGCTGTTACTTTTGATCAGAAGCACTTAGAAACAAGTATCCAAGCCAGAAACCTATGGTTTGGTGAATTCTATAGTAGCAAGCCAGTTTCCTATAGTTTCCGTCACTACTTGGTCAGAAAACAGCATCATGTCACTTTTAGTGTTTTCAGGCCACAAAAAGCATTTTGAGAGCATGTTGTCACTTAGGCTATTACTTTTGACCAGAAGCATTCAGAAACACGTTTCCAAGCCAGAAACATGTGGTTTGGTCAATTCTATAGTAGCAAGGCAGTTTCCTCTGGTTTCCATCACTAGTTGGTCAGAAAACAGCATCATGTCACTTTTAGTGTTTTCAGGCCCCGAAAAGCATTTTGAGAGCATGTTGTCTTTTAGTCTGCTGCTTTTGACCAGAAGCACTCAGAAACAAGTTTCCAAGCCAGAAACATGTGGTTTGGAGAATTTTATAGTATCAAGCCAGTTTCCTATAGCATCATGTCTCTTTAAGTGTTTTCAGGCCCCGAAAAGCATTTTGAGAGCATGTTGTCACTTAGGCTGTTACTTTTGACCAGAAGCACTAAGAAATAAGTTTCCAAGCCAGAAACATGTGGTTTGGTGAATTCTATAGTAGCAAGGCAGTTTCCCCTGGTTTCCATCACTAGTTGGTCAGAAAACAGCATCATGTTACTTTTAGAGTTTTCAAGCCCCGAAAAGCATTTTGAGATTTCCAAGCCAGAAACATGTGGTTTGTTGAACTCTATAGTAGCAAGGCAGTTTCCTCTGGTTTCCATCACTAGTTGGTCAGAAAACAGCTTCATGTCACTTTTAGTATTTTCAGGCCCCGAAAAGCATTTTGAGAGCACATTGTCACTTAGGCTGTTACTTTTCACCAGAAGCACTCAGAAACAAGTTTCCAAGCCAGAAACATGTGGTTTGGTGAATTCTATAGTAGCAAGGCAGTTTCCTCTGGTTTCCATCACTAGTTGGTCAGAAAACAGCAACATGTCACTTTTAGAGTTTTCAAGCCCCGAAAAACATTTTGAGATTTCCAAACCAGAAACATGTGGTTTGCTGAATTCTATACTGGCAAGGCAGTTTCCTCTGGTTTTCATCACTAGTTGGTCATAAAACAGCATCATGTCACTTTTAGTGTTTTCAGGCCCCGAAAAGCATTTTGAGAGCATGTTGTCACTTCGGCTGTTACTTTCACGAGAAGCACTCAGAAACAAGTTTCCAAGCCAGAAACATGTGGTTTGGTGAATTATGTAGTAGCAACTCAGTTTCCTGTGGTTTCCATCACTAGTTGGTAAGAAAGCAGCATCATGTCACTTTTAGTGTTTTCAGGACCCGAAAAGCATTTTGAGAGCATGTTGTCACTTAGGCTGTTACTTTTGACCAGAAGCGCTCAGGAACAAGTTTCCAAGCCAGAAACATGTGGTTTGGTGAATTCTATAGTAGAAACTCAGTTTCCTCTGGTTTCCATCACAACTTGGTGAGAAAAAAGCATCATGTCACTTTTAGTGTTTTCAAGCCCCGAAAAGCATTTTGAGAGCATGTTGTCATTTAGACTGTTACTTTTCACCAGAAGCACTCAGAAACAAGTTTCCAAGCCAGAAACATGTGGTTTGGTGAATTCTATAGTAGCAAGGCACTTTCCTTTGGTTTCCATCACTAGTTGGTCAGAAAACAGCATCATGTCACTTTTAATGTTTTCAGGCCCCGAAAAGCATTTTGAGAGCATGTTGTCACTTAGGCTGTTACTTTTCACTAGAAGCACTCAGAAACAAGTTTCCAAGCCAGAAACATGTGGTTTGGTGAATTCGACAGAAGCAAGGCAGTTTCCTCTGGTTTTCATCACTAGTTGGTTAGAAAACAGCATCATGTCACTTTTAGTGTTTTCAGGCCCCGAAAAGCATTTTGAGAGCATGTTGTCACTTAGGCTGTTACTTTTGTCCAGAAGCACTCAGAAACGAGTTTCCAAGCCAGAAACATGTACTTTGGTGAAGTCTATAGTAGCAAGGCAGTTTCTTCTGGTTTTCATCACTAGTTGGTCAGATAACAGCAACATGTCACTTTTAGTGTTTTCAGGGCCCGAAAAGCATTTTGACAGCATGTTGTCACTTAGGCTGTTACTTTTGTCCAGAAGCACTCAGAAACTAGAATCCAAGCCAGAAACATGTACTTTGGTGAAGTCTATAGTAGCAAGGCAGTTTCTTCTGGTTTTCATCACTAGTTGGTCAGAAAACAGCAACATGTCACTTTTAGTGTTTTCAGGGCCCGAAAAGCATTTTGACAGCATGTTGTCACTTAGGCTGTTACTTTTGTCCAGAAGTACTCAGAAACGAGTTTCCAAGCCAGAAACATGTACTTTGGTGAAGTCTATAGTAGCAAGGCAGTTTCTTCTGGTTTTCATCACTAGTTGGTCAGATAACAGCAACATGTCACTTTTAGTGTTTTCAGGGCCCGAAAAGCATTTTGACAGCATGTTGTCACTTAGGCTGTTACTTTTGTCCAGAAGCACTCAGAAACTAGAATCCAAGCCAGAAACATGTACTTTGGTGAAGTCTATAGTAGCAAGGCAGTTTCTTCTGGTTTTCATCACTAGTTGGTCAGAAAACAGCAACATGTCACTTTTAGTGTTTTCAGGGCCCGAAAAGCATTTTGACAGCATGTTGTCACTTAGGCTGTTACTTTTGTCCAGAAGCACTCAGAAACTAGAATCCAAGCCAGAAACATGTACTTTGGTGAAGTCTATAGTAGCAAGGCAGTTTCTTCTGGTTTTCATCACTAGTTGGTCAGAAAACAGCAACATGTCACTTTTAGTGTTTTCAGGGCCCGAAAAGCATTTTGACAGCATGTTGTCACTTAGGCTGTTACTTTTGTCCAGAAGCACTCAGAAACTAGAATCCAAGCCAGAAACATGTACTTTGGTGAAGTCTATAGTAGCAAGGCAGTTTCTTCTGGTTTTCATCACTAGTTGGTCAGAAAACAGCAACATGTCACTTTTAGTGTTTTCAGGGCCCGAAAAGCATTTTGACAGCATGTTGTCACTTAGGCTGTTACTTTTGTCCAGAAGCACTCAGAAACTAGAATCCAAGCCAGAAACATGTACTTTGCTGAAGTCTATAGTAGCAAGGCAGTTTCTTCTGGTTTTCATCACTAGTTGGTCAGAAAACAGCAACATGTCACTTTTAGTGTTTTCAGGGCCCGAAAAGCATTTTGACAGCATGTTGTCACTTAGGCTGTTACTTTTGTCCAGAAGTACTCAGAAACGAGTTTCCAAGCCAGAAACATGTACTTTGGTGAAGTCCATAGTAGCAAGGCAGTTTCTTCTGGTTTTCATCACTAGTTGGTCAGATAACAGCAACATGTCACTTTTAGTGTTTTCAGGGCCCGAAAAGCATTTTGACAGCATGTTGTCACTTAGGCTGTTACTTTTGTCCAGAAGCACTCAGAAACTAGAATCCAAGCCAGAAACATGTACTTTGGTGAAGTCTATAGTAGCAAGGCAGTTTCTTCTGGTTTTCATCACTAGTTGGTCAGAAAACAGCAACATGTCACTTTTAGTGTTTTCAGGGCCCGAAAAGCATTTTGACAGCATGTTGTCACTTAGGCTGTTACTTTTGTCCAGAAGCACTCAGAAACTAGAATCCAAGCCAGAAACATGTACTTTGGTGAAGTCTATAGTAGCAAGGCAGTTTCTTCTGGTTTTCATCACTAGTTGGTCAGAAAACAGCAACATGTCACTTTTAGTGTTTTCAGGGCCCGAAAAGCATTTTGACAGCATGTTGTCACTTAGGCTGTTACTTTTGTCCAGAAGCACTCAGAAACTAGAATCCAAGCCAGAAACATGTACTTTGGTGAAGTCTATAGTAGCAAGGCAGTTTCTTCTGGTTTTCATCACTAGTTGGTCAGAAAACAGCAACATGTCACTTTTAGTGTTTTCAGGGCCCGAAAAGCATTTTGACAGCATGTTGTCACTTAGGCTGTTACTTTTGTCCAGAAGCACTCAGAAAGAGTTTCCAAGTCAGAAACATGTACTTTGGTGAATTCTATAGTAGCAAGGCAGTTTCTTCTGGTTTTCATCACTAGTTGGTCAGAAAACAGCAACATGTCACTTTTAGTGTTTTCAGGGCCCGAAAAGCATTTTGACAGCATGTTGTCACTTAGGCTGTTACTTTTGTCCAGAAGCACTCAGAAACTAGAATCCAAGCCAGAAACATGTACTTTGGTGAAGTCTATAGTAGCAAGGCAGTTTCTTCTGGTTTTCATCACTAGTTGGTCAGAAAACAGCAACATGTCACTTTTAGTGTTTTCAGGGCCCGAAAAGCATTTTGACAGCATGTTGTCACTTAGGCTGTTACTTTTGTCCAGAAGCACTCAGAAACAAGTTTCCAAGCCAGAAACATGTACTTTGGTGAATTCTATAGTAGCAAGGCAGTTTCTTCTGGTTTTCATCACTAGTTGGTCAGAAAACAGCAACATGTCACTTTTAGTGTTTTCAGGGCCCGAAAAGCATTTTGACAGCATGTTGTCACTTAGGCTGTTACTTTTGTCCAGAAGCACTCAGAAACTAGAATCCAAGCCAGAAACATGTACTTTGGTGAAGTCTATAGTAGCAAGGCAGTTTCTTCTGGTTTTCATCACTAGTTGGTCAGAAAACAGCAACATGTCACTTTTAGTGTTTTCAGGGCCCGAAAAGCATTTTGACAGCATGTTGTCACTTAGGCTGTTACTTTTGTCCAGAAGCACTCAGAAACTAGAATCCAAGCCAGAAACATGTACTTTGCTGAAGTCTATAGTAGCAAGGCAGTTTCTTCTGGTTTTCATCACTAGTTGGTCAGAAAACAGCAACATGTCACTTTTAGTGTTTTCAGGGCCCGAAAAGCATTTTGACAGCATGTTGTCACTTAGGCTGTTACTTTTGTCCAGAAGTACTCAGAAACGAGTTTCCAAGCCAGAAACATGTACTTTGGTGAAGTCCATAGTAGCAAGGCAGTTTCTTCTGGTTTTCATCACTAGTTGGTCAGATAACAGCAACATGTCACTTTTAGTGTTTTCAGGGCCCGAAAAGCATTTTGACAGCATGTTGTCACTTAGGCTGTTACTTTTGTCCAGAAGCACTCAGAAACTAGAATCCAAGCCAGAAACATGTACTTTGGTGAAGTCTATAGTAGCAAGGCAGTTTCTTCTGGTTTTCATCACTAGTTGGTCAGAAAACAGCAACATGTCACTTTTAGTGTTTTCAGGGCCCGAAAAGCATTTTGACAGCATGTTGTCACTTAGGCTGTTACTTTTGTCCAGAAGCACTCAGAAACTAGAATCCAAGCCAGAAACATGTACTTTGGTGAAGTCTATAGTAGCAAGGCAGTTTCTTCTGGTTTTCATCACTAGTTGGTCAGAAAACAGCAACATGTCACTTTTAGTGTTTTCAGGGCCCGAAAAGCATTTTGACAGTATGTTGTCACTTAGGCTGTTACTTTTGTCCAGAAGCACTCAGAAACGAGTTTCCAAGCCAGAAACATGTACTTTGGTGAAGTCTATAGTAGCAAGGCAGTTTCTTCTGGTTTTCATCACTAGTTGGTCAGATAACAGCAACATGTCACTTTTAGTGTTTTCAGGGCCCGAAAAGCATTTTGACAGCATGTTGTCACTTAGGCTGTTACTTTTGTCCAGAAGCACTCAGAAACTAGAATCCAAGCCAGAAACATGTACTTTGGTGAAGTCTATAGTAGCAAGGCAGTTTCTTCTGGTTTTCATCACTAGTTGGTCAGAAAACAGCAACATGTCACTTTTAGTGTTTTCAGGGCCCGAAAAGCATTTTGACAGCATGTTGTCACTTAGGCTGTTACTTTTGTCCAGAAGCACTCAGAAAGAGTTTCCAAGTCAGAAACATGTACTTTGGTGAATTCTATAGTAGCAAGGCAGTTTCTTCTGGTTTTCATCACTAGTTGGTCAGAAAACAGCAACATGTCACTTTTAGTGTTTTCAGGGCCCGAAAAGCATTTTGACAGCATGTTGTCACTTAGGCTGTTACTTTTGTCCAGAAGCACTCAGAAACTAGAATCCAAGCCAGAAACATGTACTTTGGTGAAGTCTATAGTAGCAAGGCAGTTTCTTCTGGTTTTCATCACTAGTTGGTCAGAAAACAGCAACATGTCACTTTTAGTGTTTTCAGGGCCCGAAAAGCATTTTGACAGCATGTTGTCACTTAGGCTGTTACTTTTGTCCAGAAGCACTCAGAAACAAGTTTCCAAGCCAGAAACATGTACTTTGGTGAATTCTATAGTAGCAAGGCAGTTTCTTCTGGTTTTCATCACTAGTTGGTCAGAAAACAGCAACATGTCACTTTTAGTGTTTTCAGGGCCCGAAAAGCATTTTGACAGCATGTTGTCACTTAGGCTGTTACTTTTGTCCAGAAGCACTCAGAAACTAGAATCCAAGCCAGAAACATGTACTTTGGTGAAGTCTATAGTAGCAAGGCAGTTTCTTCTGGTTTTCATCACTAGTTGGTCAGAAAACAGCAACATGTCACTTTTAGTGTTTTCAGGGCCCGAAAAGCATTTTGACAGCATGTTGTCACTTAGGCTGTTACTTTTGTCCAGAAGCACTCAGAAACTAGAATCCAAGCCAGAAACATGTACGTTGGTGAAGTCTATAGTAGCAAGGCAGTTTCTTCTGGTTTTCATCACTAGTTGGTCAGAAAACAGCAACATGTCACTTTTAGTGTTTTCAGGGCCCGAAAAGCATTTTGACAGCATGTTGTCACTTAGGCTGTTACTTTTGTCCAGAAGCACTCAGAAACTAGAATCCAAGCCAGAAACATGTACTTTGGTGAAGTCTATAGTAGCAAGGCAGTTTCTTCTGGTTTTCATCACTAGTTGGTCAGAAAACAGCAACATGTCACTTTTAGTGTTTTCAGGGCCCGAAAAGCATTTTGACAGCATGTTGTCACTTAGGCTGTTACTTTTGTCCAGAAGCACTCAGAAACTAGAATCCAAGCCAGAAACATGTACTTTGGTGAAGTCTATAGTAGCAAGGCAGTTTCTTCTGGTTTTCATCACTAGTTGGTCAGAAAACAGCAACATGTCACTTTTAGTGTTTTCAGGGCCCGAAAAGCATTTTGACAGCATGTTGTCACTTAGGCTGTTACTTTTGTCCAGAAGTACTCAGAAACGAGTTTCCAAGCCAGAAACATGTACTTTGGTGAAGTCTATAGTAGCAAGGCAGTTTCTTCTGGTTTTCATCACTAGTTGGTCAGATAACAGCAACATGTCACTTTTAGTGTTTTCAGGGCCCGAAAAGCATTTTGACAGCATGTTGTCACTTAGGCTGTTACTTTTGTCCAGAAGCACTCAGAACCTAGAATTCAAGCCAAAAACATGTACTTTGGTGAAGTCTATAGTAGCAAGGCAGTTTCTTCTGGTTTTCATCACTAGTTGGTCAGAAAACAGCAACATGTCACTTTTAGTGTTTTCAGGGCCCGAAAAGCATTTTGACAGCATGTTGTCACTTAGGCTGTTACTTTTGTCCAGAAGCACTCAGAAACTAGAATCCAAGCCAGAAACATGTACTTTGGTGAAGTCTATAGTAGCAAGGCAGTTTCTTCTGGTTTTCATCACTAGTTGGTCAGAAAACAGCAACATGTCACTTTTAGTGTTTTCAGGGCCCGAAAAGCATTTTGACAGCATGTTGTCACTTAGGCTGTTACTTTTGTCCAGAAGCACTCAGAAACTAGAATCCAAGCCAGAAACATGTACTTTGGTGAAGTCTATAGTAGCAAGGCAGTTTCTTCTGGTTTTCATCACTAGTTGGTCAGAAAACAGCAACATGTCACTTTTAGTGTTTTCAGGGCCCGAAAAGCATTTTGACAGCATGTTGTCACTTAGGCTGTTACTTTTGTCCAGAAGCACTCAGAAACGAGTTTCCAAGCCAGAAACATGTACTTTGGTGAAGTCTATAGTAGCAAGGCAGTTTCTTCTGGTTTTCATCACTAGTTGGTCAGATAACAGCAACATGTCACTTTTAGTGTTTTCAGGGCCCGGAAAGCATTTTGACAGCATGTTGTCACTTAGGCTGTTACTTTTGTCCAGAAGCACTCAGAAAGAGTTTCCAAGTCAGAAACATGTACTTTGGTGAATTCTATAGTAGCAAGGCAGTTTCTTCTGGTTTTCATCACTAGTTGGTCAGAAAACAGCAACATGTCACTTTTAGTGTTTTCAGGGCCCGAAAAGCATTTTGACAGCATGTTGTCACTTAGGCTGTTACTTTTGTCCAGAAGCACTCAGAAACTAGAATCCAAGCCAGAAACATGTACTTTGGTGAAGTCTATAGTAGCAAGGCAGTTTCTTCTGGTTTTCATCACTAGTTGGTCAGAAAACAGCAACATGTCACTTTTAGTGTTTTCAGGGCCCGAAAAGCATTTTGACAGCATGTTGTCACTTAGGGCTGTTACTTTTGTCCAGAAGCACTCAGAAACTAGAATCCAAGCCAGAAACATGTACTTTGGTGAAGTCTATAGTAGCAAGGCAGTTTCTTCTGGTTTTCATCACTAGTTGGTCAGAAAACAGCAACATGTCACTTTTAGTGTTTTCAGGGCCCGAAAAGCATTTTGACAGCATGTTGTCACTTAGGCTGTTACTTTTGTCCAGAAGCACTCAGAAACTAGAATCCAAGCCAGAAACATGTACTTTGGTGAAGTCTATAGTAGCAAGGCAGTTTCTTCTGGTTTTCATCACTAGTTGGTCAGAAAACAGCAACATGTCACTTTTAGTGTTTTCAGGGCCCGAAAAGCATTTTGACAGCATGTTGTCACTTAGGCTGTTACTTTTGTCCAGAAGCACTCAGAAACTAGAATCCAAGCCAGAAACATGTACTTTGGTGAAGTCTATAGTAGCAAGGCAGTTTCTTCTGGTTTTCATCACTAGTTGGTCAGAAAACAGCAACATGTCACTTTTAGTGTTTTCAGGGCCCGAAAAGCATTTTGACAGCATGTTGTCACTTAGGCTGTTACTTTTGTCCAGAAGTACTCAGAAACGAGTTTCCAAGCCAGAAACATGTACTTTGGTGAAGTCTATAGTAGCAAGGCAGTTTCTTCTGGTTTTCATCACTAGTTGGTCAGATAACAGCAACATGTCACTTTTAGTGTTTTCAGGGCCCGAAAAGCATTTTGACAGCATGTTGTCACTTAGGCTGTTACTTTTGTCCAGAAGCACTCAGAAACTAGAATCCAAGCCAGAAACATGTACTTTGGTGAAGTCTATAGTAGCAAGGCAGTTTCTTCTGGTTTTCATCACTAGTTGGTCAGAAAACAGCAACATGTCACTTTTAGTGTTTTCAGGGCCCGAAAAGCATTTTGACAGCATGTTGTCACTTAGGCTGTTACTTTTGTCCAGAAGCACTCAGAAACTAGAATCCAAGCCAGAAACATGTACTTTGGTGAAGTCTATAGTAGCAAGGCAGTTTCTTCTGGTTTCCATCACTAGTTGGTCAGAAAACAGCAACATGTCACTTTTAGTGTTTTCAGGGCCCGAAAAGCATTTTGACAGCATGTTGTCACTTAGGCTGTTACTTTTGTCCAGAAGCACTCAGAAACTAGAATCCAAGCCAGAAACATGTACTTTGGTGAAGTCTATAGTAGCAAGGCAGGTTCTTCTGGTTTTCATCACTAGTTGGTCAGAAAACAGCAACATGTCACTTTTAGTGTTTTCAGGGCCCGAAAAGCATTTTGACAGCATGTTGTCACTTAGGCTGTTACTTTTGTCCAGAAGCACTCAGAAACGAGTTTCCAAGCCAGAAACATGTACTTTGGTGAAGTCTATAGTAGCAAGGCAGTTTCTTCTGGTTTTCATCACTAGTTGGTCAGATAACAGCAACATGTCACTTTTAGTGTTTTCAGGGCCCGAAAAGCATTTTGACAGCATGTTGTCACTTAGGCTGTTACTTTTGTCCAGAAGCACTCAGAAAGAGTTTCCAAGCCAGAAACATGTACTTTGGTGAATTCTATAGTAGCAAGGCAGTTTCTTCTGGTTTTCATCACTAGTTGGTCAGAAAACAGCAACATGTCACTTTTAGTGTTTTCAGGGCCCGAAAAGCATTTTGACAGCATGTTGTCACTTAGGCTGTTACTTTTGTCCAGAAGCACTCAGAAACTAGAATCCAAGCCAGAAACATGTACTTTGGTGAAGTCTATAGTAGCAAGGCAGTTTCTTCTGGTTTTCATCACTAGTTGGTCAGATAACAGCAACATGTCACTTTTAGTGTTTTCAGGGCCCGAAAAGCATTTTGACAGCATGTTGTCACTTAGGCTGTTACTTTTGTCCAGAAGCACTCAGAAACTAGAATCCAAGCCAGAAACATGTACTTTGGTGAAGTCTATAGTAGCAAGGCAGTTTCTTCTGGTTTTCATCACTAGTTGGTCAGAAAACAGCAACATGTCACTTTTAGTGTTTTCAGGGCCCGAAAAGCATTTTGACAGCATGTTGTCACTTAGGCTGTTACTTTTGTCCAGAAGCACTCAGAAACTAGAATCCAAGCCAGAAACATGTACTTTGGTGAAGTCTATAGTAGCAAGGCAGTTTCTTCTGGTTTCCATCACTAGTTGGTCAGAAAACAGCAACATGTCACTTTTAGTGTTTTCAGGGCCCGAAAAGCATTTTGACAGCATGTTGTCACTTAGGCTGTTACTTTTGTCCAGAAGCACTCAGAAACTAGAATCCAAGCCAGAAACATGTACTTTGGTGAAGTCTATAGTAGCAAGGCAGGTTCTTCTGGTTTTCATCACTAGTTGGTCAGAAAACAGCAACATGTCACTTTTAGTGTTTTCAGGGCCCGAAAAGCATTTTGACAGCATGTTGTCACTTAGGCTGTTACTTTTGTCCAGAAGCACTCAGAAACGAGTTTCCAAGCCAGAAACATGTACTTTGGTGAAGTCTATAGTAGCAAGGCAGTTTCTTCTGGTTTTCATCACTAGTTGGTCAGATAACAGCAACATGTCACTTTTAGTGTTTTCAGGGCCCGAAAAGCATTTTGACAGCATGTTGTCACTTAGGCTGTTACTTTTGTCCAGAAGCACTCAGAAAGAGTTTCCAAGCCAGAAACATGTACTTTGGTGAATTCTATAGTAGCAAGGCAGTTTCTTCTGGTTTTCATCACTAGTTGGTCAGAAAACAGCAACATGTCACTTTTAGTGTTTTCAGGGCCCGAAAAGCATTTTGACAGCATGTTGTCACTTAGGCTGTTACTTTTGTCCAGAAGCACTCAGAAACTAGAATCCAAGCCAGAAACATGTACTTTGGTGAAGTCTATAGTAGCAAGGCAGTTTCTTCTGGTTTTCATCACTAGTTGGTCAGAAAACAGCAACATGTCACTTTTAGTGTTTTCAGGGCCCGAAAAGCATTTTGACAGCATGTTGTCACTTAGGGCTGTTACTTTTGTCCAGAAGCACTCAGAAACTAGAATCCAAGCCAGAAACATGTACTTTGGTGAAGTCTATAGTAGCAAGGCAGTTTCTTCTGGTTTTCATCACTAGTTGGTCAGAAAACAGCAACATGTCACTTTTAGTGTTTTCAGGGCCCGAAAAGCATTTTGACAGCATGTTGTCACTTAGGCTGTTACTTTTGTCCAGAAGCACTCAGAAACAAGTTTCCAAGCCAGAAACATGTACTTTGGTGAAGTCTATAGTAGCAAGGCAGTTTCTTCTGGTTTTCATCACTAGTTGATCAGATAACAGCAACATGTCACTTTTTGTGTTTTCAGGGCCCGAAAAGCATTTTGACAGCATGATGTCACTTAGGCTGTTACTTTTGTCCAGAAGCACTCAGAAACTAGAATCCAAGCCAGAAACATGTACTTTGGTGAAGTCTATAGTAGCAAGGCAGTTTCTTCTGGTTTTCATCACTAGTTGGTCAGAAAACAGCAACATGTCACTTTTAGTGTTTTCAGGGCCCGAAAAGCATTTTGACAGCATGTTGTCACTTAGGCTGTTACTTTTGTCCAGAAGTACTCAGAAACGAGTTTCCAAGCCAGAAACATGTACTTTGGTGAAGTCTATAGTAGCAAGGCAGTTTCTTCTGGTTTTCATCACTAGTTGGTCAGAAAACAGCAACATGTCACTTTTAGTGTTTTCAGGGCCCGAAAAGCATTTTGACAGCATGTTGTCACTTAGGCTGTTACTTTTGTCCAGAAGCACTCAGAAACTAGAATCCAAGCCAGAAACATGTACTTTGGTGAAGTCTATAGTAGCAAGGCAGTTTCTTCTGGTTTCCATCACTAGTTGGTGTGAGAACAGCATCATGTCACTTTTAGTGTTTTCAGGCACCGAAAAGCATTTTGAGAGCATGTTGTCATTTAGGCTGTTACTTTTCACCAGAAGCACTCAGAAATAAGTTTCCACGCCAGAAACATGTGGTTTGGTGAATTCTATAGTAGCAACTCAGTTTCCTCTGGTTTCCATCAGTACTTGGTCAGAAAACAGCTTCATGTTACTTTTAGTGTTTTCAGGCCCCGAAAAGCATTTTGAGATTTCCAAGCCAGAAACATGTGGTTTGGTGAATTCTATAGTAGCAAAGCAGTTTCTTCTGGTTTCCATCACTAGTTGGTTAGAAAACAGCATCATGTCCCTTTTAGTGTTTTCAGGCCCCGAAAAGCATTTTGAGAGCATGTTGTCACTTAGGCTGTTACTTTTGACCAGAAGCACTCAGAAACAAGTTTCCAAGGCCAGAAACATGTGGTTTGGTGAATTCTATAGTAGCAATGCAGTTTCCTCTGGTTTCCATCACTAGTTGGTCAGAAAACAGCTTCATGTCACTTTTAGTGTTTTCAGGGCCCGAAAAGCAATTTGAGAGCATGTTGTCACTTAGGCTGTTACTTTTCACCAGAAACACTCAGAAACACGTTTCCAAGCCAGAAACATGTGGTTTGGTGAATTCTATAGGAGCAAGGCAGTTTCTTCTGGTTTCCCTCACTAGTTGGTGTTAGAACAGCATCATGTCACTTTTAGTGTTTACAGACCCCGAAAAGCATTTTGAGAGCATGTTGTTACTTATGCTGTTACTTTTCACCAGAAGCACTCAGAAACAAGTTTCCAAGCCAGAAACATGTGGTTTGGTGAATTCTTTAGTAGCAAAGCAGTGTCTTCTGGTTTTCATCACTAGTTGGTCAGAAAACTGCATCATGTCACTTTTAGTGTTTTCAGGCACCGAAAAGCATTTTGACAGCATGTTGTCACTTAGGCTGTCACTTTTGACCAGAAGCACTAAGAAACAAGTTTCCAAGACCAGAAACATGTGGTCAGGTGAATTCTATAGTAGCAAGGCAGTTTCTTCTGGTTTCCATCACTAGTTGGTCAGAAATCAGCTTCATGTCACTTTTAGTGTTTTCAGGCACCGAAAAGCATTTTGAGAGCATGTTGTCACTTAGCCTGTTACTTTTCACCAGAAACACTCAGAAACAAGTTTCCAAGCCAGAAACATGTACTTTGGTGAATTCTATAGTAGCAAGGCAGTTTCTTCTGGTTTTCATCACTAGTTGGTCAGAAAACAGCAACATGTCACTTTTAGTGTTTTCAGGGCCCGAAAAGCATTTTGATAGCATGTTGTCACTTAGGCTGTTACTTTTGTCCAGAAGCACTCAGAAACGAGTTTCCAAGCCAGAAACATGTACTTTGCTGAAGTCTATAGTAGCAAGGCAGTTTCTTCTGGTTTTCATCACTAGTTGGTCAGAAAACAGCAACATGTCACTTTTAGTGTTTTCAGGGCCCGAAAAGCATTTTGACAGCATGTTGTCACTTAGGCTGTTACTTTTGTCCAGAAGCACTCAGAAACGAGTTTCCAAGCCAGAAACATGTACTTTGGTGAAGTCTATAGTAGCAAGGCAGTTTCTTCTGGTTTTCATCACTAGTTGGTCAGAAAACAGCAACATGTCACTTTTAGTGTTTTCAGGGCCCGAAAAGCATTTTGACAGCATGTTGTCACTTAGGCTGTTACTTTTGTCCAGAAGCACTCAGAAACTAGAATCCAAGCCAGAAACATGTACTTTGGTGAAGTCTATAGTAGCAAGGCAGTTTCTTCTGGTTTTCATCACTAGTTGGTCAGAAAACAGCAACATGTCACTTTTAGTGTTTTCAGGGCCCGAAAAGCATTTTGACAGCATGTTGTCACTTAGGCTGTTACTTTTGTCCAGAAGCACTCAGAAACAAGTTTCCAAGCCAGAAACATGTACTTTGGTGAATTCTATAGTAGCAAGGCAGTTTCTTCTGGTTTTCATCACTAGTTGGTCAGAAAACAGCAACATGTCACTTTTAGTGTTTTCAGGGCCCGAAAAGCATTTTGACAGCATGTTGTCACTTAGGCTGTTACTTTTGTCCAGAAGCACTCAGAAACTAGAATCCAAGCCAGAAACATGTACTTTGGTGAAGTCTATAGTAGCAAGGCAGTTTCTTCTGGTTTTCATCACTAGTTGGTCAGAAAACAGCAACATGTCACTTTTAGTGTTTTCAGGGCCCGAAAAGCATTTTGACAGCATGTTGTCACTTAGGCTGTTACTTTTGTCCAGAAGCACTCAGAAACTAGAATCCAAGCCAGAAACATGTACGTTGGTGAAGTCTATAGTAGCAAGGCAGTTTCTTCTGGTTTTCATCACTAGTTGGTCAGAAAACAGCAACATGTCACTTTTAGTGTTTTCAGGGCCCGAAAAGCATTTTGACAGCATGTTGTCACTTAGGCTGTTACTTTTGTCCAGAAGCACTCAGAAACTAGAATCCAAGCCAGAAACATGTACTTTGGTGAAGTCTATAGTAGCAAGGCAGTTTCTTCTGGTTTTCATCACTAGTTGGTCAGAAAACAGCAACATGTCACTTTTAGTGTTTTCAGGGCCCGAAAAGCATTTTGACAGCATGTTGTCACTTAGGCTGTTACTTTTGTCCAGAAGCACTCAGAAACTAGAATCCAAGCCAGAAACATGTACTTTGGTGAAGTCTATAGTAGCAAGGCAGTTTCTTCTGGTTTTCATCACTAGTTGGTCAGAAAACAGCAACATGTCACTTTTAGTGTTTTCAGGGCCCGAAAAGCATTTTGACAGCATGTTGTCACTTAGGCTGTTACTTTTGTCCAGAAGTACTCAGAAACGAGTTTCCAAGCCAGAAACATGTACTTTGGTGAAGTCTATAGTAGCAAGGCAGTTTCTTCTGGTTTTCATCACTAGTTGGTCAGAAAACAGCAACATGTCACTTTTAGTGTTTTCAGGGCCCGAAAAGCATTTTGACAGCATGTTGTCACTTAGGCTGTTACTTTTGTCCAGAAGCACTCAGAAACTAGAATCCAAGCCAGAAACATGTACTTTGGTGAAGTCTATAGTAGCAAGGCAGTTTCTTCTGGTTTTCATCACTAGTTGGTCAGAAAACAGCAACATGTCACTTTTAGTGTTTTCAGGGCCCGAAAAGCATTTTGACAGCATGTTGTCACTTAGGCTGTTACTTTTGTCCAGAAGCACTCAGAAACAAGTTTCCAAGCCAGAAACATGTACTTTGGTGAATTCTATAGTAGCAAGGCAGTTTCTTCTGGTTTTCATCACTAGTTGGTCAGAAAACAGCAACATGTCACTTTTAGTGTTTTCAGGGCCCGAAAAGCATTTTGACAGCATGTTGTCACTTAGGCTGTTACTTTTGTCCAGAAGCACTCAGAAACTAGAATCCAAGCCAGAAACATGTACTTTGGTGAAGTCTATAGTAGCAAGGCAGTTTCTTCTGGTTTTCATCACTAGTTGGTCAGAAAACAGCAACATGTCACTTTTAGTGTTTTCAGGGCCCGAAAAGCATTTTGACAGCATGTTGTCACTTAGGCTGTTACTTTTGTCCAGAAGCACTCAGAAACTAGAATCCAAGCCAGAAACATGTACTTTGCTGAAGTCTATAGTAGCAAGGCAGTTTCTTCTGGTTTTCATCACTAGTTGGTCAGAAAACAGCAACATGTCACTTTTAGTGTTTTCAGGGCCCGAAAAGCATTTTGACAGCATGTTGTCACTTAGGCTGTTACTTTTGTCCAGAAGTACTCAGAAACGAGTTTCCAAGCCAGAAACATGTACTTTGGTGAAGTCTATAGTAGCAAGGCAGTTTCTTCTGGTTTTCATCACTAGTTGGTCAGATAACAGCAACATGTCACTTTTAGTGTTTTCAGGGCCCGAAAAGCATTTTGACAGCATGTTGTCACTTAGGCTGTTACTTTTGTCCAGAAGCACTCAGAAACTAGAATTCAAGCCAAAAACATGTACTTTGGTGAAGTCTATAGTAGCAAGGCAGTTTCTTCTGGTTTTCATCACTAGTTGGTCAGATAACAGCAACATGTCACTTTTAGTGTTTTCAGGGCCCGAAAAGCATTTTGACAGCATGTTGTCACTTAGGCTGTTACTTTTGTCCAGAAGCACTCAGAAAGAGTTTCCAAGTCAGAAACATGTACTTTGGTGAATTCTATAGTAGCAAGGCAGTTTCTTCTGGTTTTCATCACTAGTTGGTCAGAAAACAGCAACATGTCACTTTTAGTGTTTTCAGGGCCCGAAAAGCATTTTGACAGCATGTTGTCACTTAGGCTGTTACTTTTGTCCAGAAGCACTCAGAAACTAGAATCCAAGCCAGAAACATGTACTTTGGTGAAGTCTATAGTAGCAAGGCAGTTTCTTCTGGTTTTCATCACTAGTTGGTCAGAAAACAGCAACATGTCACTTTTAGTGTTTTCAGGGCCCGAAAAGCATTTTGACAGCATGTTGTCACTTAGGGCTGTTACTTTTGTCCAGAAGCACTCAGAAACTAGAATCCAAGCCAGAAACATGTACTTTGGTGAAGTCTATAGTAGCAAGGCAGTTTCTTCTGGTTTTCATCACTAGTTGGTCAGAAAACAGCAACATGTCACTTTTAGTGTTTTCAGGGCCCGAAAAGCATTTTGACAGCATGTTGTCACTTAGGCTGTTACTTTTGTCCAGAAGCACTCAGAAACAAGTTTCCAAGCCAGAAACATGTACTTTGGTGAAGTCTATAGTAGCAAGGCAGTTTCTTCTGGTTTTCATCACTAGTTGGTCAGATAACAGCAACATGTCACTTTTAGTGTTTTCAGGGCCCGAAAAGCATTTTGACAGCATGTTGTCACTTAGGCTGTTACTTTTGTCCAGAAGCACTCAGAAACGAGTTTCCAAGCCAGAAACATGTACTTTGGTGAATTCTATAGTAGCAAGGCAGTTTCTTCTGGTTTTCATCACTAGTTGGTCAGATAACAGCAACATGTCACTTTTAGTGTTTTCAGGGCCCGAAAAGCATTTTGACAGCATGTTGTCACTTAGGCTGTTACTTTTGTCCAGAAGCACTCAGAAACTAGAATCCAAGCCAGAAACATGTACTTTGGTGAAGTCTATAGTAGCAAGGCAGTTTCTTCTGGTTTTCATCACTAGTTGGTCAGAAAACAGCAACATGTCACTTTTAGTGTTTTCAGGGCCCGAAAAGCATTTTGACAGCATGTTGTCACTTAGGCTGTTACTTTTGTCCAGAAGCACTCAGAAAGAGTTTCCAAGTCAGAAACATGTACTTTGGTGAATTCTATAGTAGCAAGGCAGTTTCTTCTGGTTTTCATCACTAGTTGGTCAGAAAACAGCAACATGTCACTTTTAGTGTTTTCAGGGCCCGAAAAGCATTTTGACAGCATGTTGTCACTTAGGCTGTTACTTTTGTCCAGAAGCACTCAGAAACTAGAATCCAAGCCAGAAACATGTACTTTGGTGAAGTCTATAGTAGCAAGGCAGTTTCTTCTGGTTTTCATCACTAGTTGGTCAGAAAACAGCAACATGTCACTTTTAGTGTTTTCAGGGCCCGAAAAGCATTTTGACAGCATGTTGTCACTTAGGGCTGTTACTTTTGTCCAGAAGCACTCAGAAACTAGAATCCAAGCCAGAAACATGTACTTTGGTGAAGTCTATAGTAGCAAGGCAGTTTCTTCTGGTTTTCATCACTAGTTGGTCAGAAAACAGCAACATGTCACTTTTAGTGTTTTCAGGGCCCGAAAAGCATTTTGACAGCATGTTGTCACTTAGGCTGTTACTTTTGTCCAGAAGCACTCAGAAACTAGAATCCAAGCCAGAAACATGTACTTTGCTGAAGTCTATAGTAGCAAGGCAGTTTCTTCTGGTTTTCATCACTAGTTGGTCAGAAAACAGCAACATGTCACTTTTAGTGTTTTCAGGGCCCGAAAAGCATTTTGACAGCATGTTGTCACTTAGGCTGTTACTTTTGTCCAGAAGTACTCAGAAACGAGTTTCCAAGCCAGAAACATGTACTTTGGTGAAGTCTATAGTAGCAAGGCAG